>NC_064615.1:416092775-416395805 GCF_023898315.1 Schistocerca nitens
CTGATTATCTTTAGTAATGAGGGAAATGACCCATGCCCCGTCATGAAGTGTATTACACCTTTGCTGTTATATACAGGAGAGTCCTCACAATTTTTTTTGCGCTGTTGCGCATTTTCTTCCATTGTACTTCCTTCTTTGATGTTTCTATTGCGCACATTGTCATATTTGCCTTTTTGAGCCATTTCTGTACAGATTTATCTCTTATATTGTTTGATCTACTTATTGCAGACATAGTATCACCAGTTGATGTAGTTCCACACAGACCTGGAAAATACAAGGGTATGTGTGTCACACTGGCTGAAGGGTCTGTGCTGTTTTTATACTTCTCACTGTGTGAGTCCACACACTTCATTCTTTGCCCAAAATAACGATCAGAATTCATGTTGTGGCATATTCTTATTACATCTCGAGGTAGTTGAAAGTTTCTTTGGCCAATTGATGCCGTTTTGTTTGTACCAATGTATCTATACCCTTTTCTCTTCACTGGTCATCCTTTTACTCCAATTGTGGGGTTTCTTGCTTCTGTTAATGTTCTTTTAGCAACTTCTTAAACTGTTTCATGTGATGTGGTACTTAATTTATTATCTGTGCACAATTACCTTGTGTTTTTCTAATTTTGCCCTTTTGTTGGCAGCTGCTATATATTAGAATATCATCTGTGTAGGCAATGCAGCCTCTGTAAGTATAAATTAATTAAATTTATCATATGATGTATATGTGTTCTAGGCTCGTCACTTTATGCATTCAGTAACCAACAGTGTCCAGTTTTGGATGTGTTGTGTGGCCAGTATATCAGTAGTGCAGGTTCTGGCCATTATCTTCATGCTGCCTCCAATCTTCTCTACAGGTCAGTATTTGCAGATATCAACAGAATGTATTCCGTTACTGAAAATTTATGTTAAAGAGAGATGTTTTCATGCTACTGTTACTTTTCTCAACTACTCCTGTTCATGGCATGATGATGCGGGGGATTTGTATGAAACTTACAGTCCATACCAAACACGAGGATTGAGAAATTTTGCATATGGGATTATTAAGCTTTGTGGATCTGAAAGATCACCAGTTGACCAAGTTAATGAGTTTGCTATGAAGTTAAGTAGATGAAATTTCAGACATTGTGAGACATAATATTGCTCTTATGATAGGTACTATTATGATACATATCTGGAAGGTAAGAGATAAAAGAAATCTGAGGAATTATTGTAAAGGCAGTGGTTCATAATGTTCACTGGTGTGCAAAAGTTAAGGACAAAAGTAAATTTTGCACAGTGTGTCACTGCCAAGTAACGTAGCTCAAAGAAACTTGTACCATACAGAGAAAGAACTGCTACAGTTTAGTACAGAAGGCAACTGAAAGAAATATTCAATGTGACAAAAAAGAATTGACGATTTTATTTAAAGACAATAATTATGCTGTAGTCACTGCAGTTTATGATGGTACCTTGGAGATTACAAAAGGCAAGACTTGGTTCTTAATAGGATGTTTGATCACCAGGGACGGCAGTACTTGCTCTGAAATGTGCTCATACGCTGGTCAGTAGGTTTATGGTAAGGAGTTCTTGTGGTAGATCATTCCATTTCTGCACCAGGGCAGTTGATGACTGCTAGATGGCTGTTGTGCAAGTGAACATGCTGCAATACATTTCCAACACATCCCATATGTGCTTGATAGGATTTAAGTCAGGGAAATGGGCAGGCCATTCCATTATCCTCTTGCTCCAAAAGCTCCTCAACCCGCACTATTTGTTGCAGTCCTGGATTGTTGATCACGAAAAAGAAAATCAGGACCAAATGCAGCCCTGAAAAGATATGCATGGGGAAGGAATACAGTGTCACAATAACAGTGATTGGTGAATGTACTGCATTCAAAGATTTGGAGGTCATTACTCCCTGGCAACATTAGGTCATCTCACAGCACAATACATGGTCCACCAAAGCAATCACGGTCACTCACATTCTGCAGTAGTAGCATCAGCAGCAACAACAACAAAAACAACAACAACGACAACAGCTGCAGCAACAGTTCAATAAACAGTGGGACCTCCAGCAGCAGTAGCAGCACAAACAGCAGTGGGACCTCCATCAGCAACAGCAGAAATTGCTGTTACAACTGCTGCAAAATCAAGAATAGTCTGCAGCTGCAGTTTCCTCACCTCTCCCTCCACCATTTGCTTGCTTTGATGAGGCAAACGAGAGTTGAGCCAACTATTTATATCATTTTATTCTTCACTGCAAGGCAAGTAACTGACCCAGAACTCGAGTTTATACTCTTACTGCCTTCTTGTAATAAACTCTAGGAAGTGGTGCAGAAACTAAATCCACTCTTGGACTCCAGTAGTTGAGCTTTCCTGATGTTTGTGGTTTGCTGATGGAGTACTACAGTCACCAAACTCATGTGGTTGCAGCTAAGCTTGAATTTAAAATTTTTTTTGGGCATTGTAAGCAAATGTATTATTACGGCATAGAATAGTAAGGGTTGAAAATTAGAAAATTTGGTTAAAACTCATTCATCTTGCAACAAACAAGGTGCGGTCATGCCAGGGGCAGAGATAGGACTAGGAAATAAGCAATATGTTGCAAGTGGGTCAGGCCTCGGCACTTTACAACACCCTACTGAGAGAGAGAGGATGAGCTCAGCAGAAAATAGTACAAGACAGAAAACTAACGGAAACATGACATGCATATTTGTAGCTCGTAAGAGATATCGAAAGAAACTGTACCTATTTCATAAGAACCAGTATCAGCAGTTAAGAGCTCGTTAAGCAAATATAGCAGAATAAGGACACTTAGGTTCATTACAGATTGAGCATCACAGCTCCCTTTAAATGCTTGAGCTCTCCAGCTCTCAATGAGTTGATAATTGGGATTGACACTATTCACAGTACCAGCACTCGATTCCATGATTACGATACTGTAGCAAGTCTATGTCCTAGATACTCCAGAACAGTCTACGAACCAGCCAAAAATGTACTTGAAATGACAGTCTTTGTTTGATGAACTTCATACTGTTCACTGTCTACCATTGATTATGGAGAAGCTGACTGTCTTCCGACAACACCGCATCGTGGAGTGCTGACAGCACTGAACTTCAGCGAAGAAACCTGCCGCAGGACCTCGTGTGGTCCATGTTTCTGCTCAACATTTAAGCACCCCTGGGTGCTGAAACCTACCTGGCCGCAAGGAAGGAGATCGATTGATAATACGACTTCTGAAAACACCATATCACAGATGGGTCATCAAGCTCAACATAGAATTCGGAGCGGGACGAGCACGCTCCAGCAGCTAGTTCAAGACCATTCGTGCTGGACCATAGCCATGCTAGCAGTATGCTTTGGCACAAGGTCACTCATTCTTTGCCTGGGCCTGCAGACAACGAGCTGACTGAGCAGCAGTCAGCAGGAATACAACACACAGCTGAATGAGGCATCGGCTACAAGTCTGGTGTGGAACAAGATGATTGTAAACATGGTTAATAAATAACTGAACTTTGACAATGTTTTACTAGCAGCAGAGATGCTTCACAGGCACCTAACTGCTATCCTGACTTCATGCAGAGATGTCTCCACTCAGCCTCTCTGTAGTAGCAACATAGATTACTGTTTTGCAGGGCTTAGCGTGCAGGTGTGATTTTTCCTGTAAACAATGTATGTGGACTCATTAATCTGTGATCTCTTTCTCCTTAAATATAAAGTTAGTGCAAAGGCGTTAGCCTCATCTAACCTTTTTTGCAAACTATGCTTAAACTTGATGAAGGTCACAAAGTAACTGCATCAGTGTGAACATTGTTAATGGTATTGGTCACTGTTATGCTCTACAATTAACTGATGACTTCCTGTTGATGTCATCATCCAATTCACAAAGCACCTGTTCATTAGGTTCTTCACCAACATGGGATTCAGTTTTTACGGAAGTAGTTAGTGATCCACCACCTTAATTGTTTGTAAGATATGCAAATATGGAAGCACTTTGTTTGACTTCAGTGTGCCTCAAAGCAAGTGAAAGCTCATACAACAGTTTCCTTCCCAGCATTGTCAAAGGGTCCAATAAAAGTTCATGCCATTAAATTGTGTCCAGATCTCGGCCTGTGAGGTCAAAGACGTCACTTCCCTCTCTATGACGTCATATGTTCTGACTGCCTGAAATCGCAACATCTGCAGTTGTCTTCCTGGGCCATTGTGAGACAACAACAATGGCCATCAGCATTATGCACGCTGTCTTGCTGATGTCCATAGCAGCTACAGATGGGATGCAGAGACTTCTTTTGCAGCTGGTAATTAATGGAGCCATGGTGGATTCCCAGGTGGACACAGGCATGGCTCTGTGTCTGATTAATGTAGACACGTACTGGCACATTGGCTTCCCACAGCTGCATTACCCTCAGCACTGGGTGGTGACATACAGTGGCCAGTCATTCCCATCACAGGGTCAGATCATCATCCAAGTGTAAAAAAGTAGCTTGGTAAATGACCCTGTTAGTAGTCAACTCCTTGGTGCCAACTAACATTCACGGCTTAGACACTTTTGTGCTTTTTGATTTCCAAATTCAAGCCCAAGTGAAACTTGTTTCACCTACAATAGCATTCACAGAACTTGATATATTATGTGCGCAATCAGTATCAAGCCCATATATTCTTAAAGTAATCAGCAATACCTACATTTTGCAGAGCACATGTAGTGCATTTTGCTATGCACAGTCAATTTAAAACAGAACTAGATAGATTGAAAAGTATGGAAGCGATATCTCCAGTATCATCTAGCCTGTCATTAAAGCCCATTGGCAGTTAAGAAGCTGAATCGATTACTTACGACTGTCGTTATTTTAAGTTTACCATTAATGCTTAGGCAAATGTCAATCTGTATCCTGTTCTAAGGCTGGAGAATAGTTGGCAAAATTGGCGGGGAGCATTATTTTTCAAAGATAGGTCTCACTGACACCTACTCTCAGTTGCGTGTAGATGATCAGACAAAAACATTTTTAGTAATTAATAAACAGTTTGACCCGTATTGTCATAACAGGCTGCCATTTTGGGTCTTTGTGCTCGTGTTATGTAGCACTCCTGTGATATTTCAGAGATAACTTAGAACAACAAATTGAAGGTATCTTCAACTATTTTTACTCTTTAGATGACTTGCTAATTACCAAGGCCACATGGGAGCAACAACTGTGTGACCTAAAAATATTGTTTCAGTGTCCATTCAGGTTGGAATATCAACACTATTCCAACCCGAAATTTCCATTATTTGATTGTGTCTTTTTAAAAATGAGAGTGAGACCATTCACAAAAAATCAGTCAGTTACAATTTTAAGAAAATTCTTCACCATTTCTTCCGTTGCTGTATGTATTGTTTTGATTGATTAAGTTACTAGAGTCATCTGCAAAAAGAACTAATTCTGCATGTTGTATATTATGGGGTAGCCAAGAATGAGCCTTGGGGGCTCCATATGAGCTTTGCCTCTCCAGCCACAGGAATCTCCCTGATTACAGTGGTTGAATTATTAAGTACAATTTTCTGCATTCTTTTGATTAGATATAAGACTATCCATTGATTGGCTATACTATCAGTTCCATATAACCTCACTTCATGTAAGAGGATATTGTGGTTCACACAGTCAGCTGCCTTAGGTAAGTCACAGAAAGTATTTAGTTCATTCAGAATCCCCTTATAACTCCTGCAAAGTAGCAGATAGACGTTTGTGTTGATGTCTGTATGAAGATGGACTACAGTACTGTCTACTACCACCGTACAGTGTTGCTGCTTCCCGTAAGTGGTGCATTGCAGCAACACTTGCTCCAGCTTGCGAGTATGCTGTTGGATGTAGATAAGACTACATGGAATCATCCAAGCATGGGCAAAATAGTGGACAGTGAGGTTTCTCTGTAGGGGTTTCTCCATAGGGAAGGAGTGACTGCTTCAGACTTCCACAAGAGGTTGGTACCCATACACTGGGGAAGCAGCACCAAGTTGCAAATCTGTGTTTCATAGGGTATCAGAGTTCAGAGACAGAAGGGGCTGTTCTGAATATCCCAAAAGTATTGAGTGTCCAGCAACTACACAGAAATCAAACAATGGTCAGCATGTCAATTATCTGATAAGGGAGCATAGACAGATCACATGTCATAAGCTGGAGAAGGCAACAGGTCTGTCATGGTAAACCCTCCACACCATTATCCATGAGGATTTGAATATTAAGAAGATATGTGCACAATGGGTACCCCATTCCCTCTCTGTTGCACAGAAACAGAAATGTGTGGAGATACGTCAACAGTTGGTGCAGCAGTTCAGTGCAGATCCAGTGGAGTTCTTTGAGCATCTGGTCACCATCGATGAGTCATGGTTCTTCCACGAGGCTTCAGAAATGAAACACCAGTCTGTGCTGTGAAGACATACTGGGAGCCCTTGTCCAAAGAAGTCATGGCTGGGACTTTTCACACAGGAACAAATGGTGACTGTGTACTGGTATCAGGAACGGATACTGCTGGAGGATTGGATCCCTCCCAGTATGACCATCAACAGCGATTGGAATTGCAGTTCACTGCACCATCTCTGCTGCCACAGAAAGTGGGGCCACATTGTTTTGTCTCCAACATGACAATGCTTGGCCATATGCCAGTCAGCAGATCATTGCCACTGTGGGTGAACTTGGGCTTACAGTGCTGCCACATCGTCCATATTTACTGGATCTGGCTCCTGGTGACTATGCATTATTCAAAGCAATGAAGAGGTCATGCAGGGTAAGAAGTTCACTACCAATGACAAACTTTATGCAGTTGCCCATCAGAGGTGTCAGGATACCCCCAAAGAATGGTTTGCTATGCAAATACAAAAGCTGCCAGAACAGTGGTGAAAGTGCATAGACATAGGTGGGGAATGCCTGTGATATAATCCGTATTCTTTTGTTCAGTAAATGGTTACTGTGAACACAAAAAAATTGTAATGCCAATCAGTGCTATTTTTTATTTACTGCTGGTAAGATTTTGTGAGTGAACATGAAATTCCTAGCAATTCTTCATAAATATCTTCAGTTCCTTCATCACCACTGTTTGTTGCTGGGAAGTAAACTTGCATTATGCATACAACTACTGCAGAAGCTTTTAGTTTTACCATCAGAAGTCGATCATTAACATGGTAGCTATTAATCATAGTGTTATTCCATTTTTTTCTTAAAACAAATCTCACGCCACTTGATCCTGGTTTTTCTTTGCCAGCAAAAATAACTTTGTAATCTTTTGATAAGTTGCATTTCTGTTTAGTTTCTGATGCATGTAGCACATGTAGTTCAGCATGATTATGATTTCTTTCAGTCCTTGTAGTTTCCCAGCTTAATGTTCTTTTATTCCATGTTGCAATTTACAAATTTGTGTTACTTGTGCTTTTGCAAAGATTTTGCTATATAATGACCTGAGCAGTGTTGCTGTGATTCCTTTTTCTGCCGGCTTCTAGGATGTGATTCCCATGATCAGTGGTATGAATTATTTACTTTTTTCTGTCCAGTCTGGCTTCAGAGCATGAGATATCCTTAAGGATCTTTAATGTGGTAGTTTCTCCTTGACTTCTGCATTCATATGTCATTGATTTTCAGTGAGATTCATTCACTCACCTTCAGTGTCAATTTCTCAACCCCAGGACACATGGTGGTCTTGAGGAAAGAGTCAGTTTATACAAGCAGTCATTTGGTCCATGTAAGTTGACCATCTACAGTGTTCACTGTGTCACTATGATGAGGATTTAAGTTTGGAGTTATTCATAGGAATAGGATCTAGTGGCATATCTACACCGAAGTGCCAAAGAAATTGGTATAGGCATGTGTACTCAAATACAGAGATATGTAAACAGGAAAAATACAGCACTGCAGTTGGCAATGCCTATATAAGACAAATGTCTGGAGCAGTTGTTAGATCGGTCACTGCAGCTACAATGGCAGGTTATCAAGATTTAATTGAGTTTGAACATGCTGTTATAGTCAGCGCACAAGCGATGGGACACAGCATCTCTGAGGCAGCAATAAATTGGGGATTTTCTCATATGACCATCTCACAAGTGTGCCGTGAATATCAGGAATCCGGTAAAACATAAAATCTTTGACATCGCTGTGGCTGGAGAAAGAGCCTGCAAGAACAGTACCAATGATGACTGAAGAGAATCATTCAGCGTGACAGACGTGCAACCCTTCCACAAATTGCTGCAGATTTTAATGGTGGGCCATCAACAAGTATCAGTGTGTGAACCATTCAGCAAAACATCATTGATATGGGTTTTGAAGCTGAAGACCCACTCATGTTCTCTAGATAACTGCATGACACAAAGCTTTACACCTCACCTGGGCCCAGCACCACTGACATTGGACTGTTGACTGGAAACATGTTGTCTGGTCAGATTATTCTCATTTCAAATTGTATCAAATTGATGGACGTGTACAGGTATGGAGACGACCTCATGAATCCATGGATCCCGCATGTCAGCAGGGACTGTTCAAGCTGGTGGAGGCTCTGCAGTGGTGTGAGGCATGTGCAGTTGGAGTGATATGGGACCCCTGATACGTCTAGATATGACTCTGACAGGTGACACATACGTAAGCATCCTATCTGATAACCTGCAGCCATTCATGTCCATTACGCATTCCAATGAACTTGGGCAATTTCGGCAGGACAATGCGACACACTACCCATCTAGAATTGCTACAGAGTAGCTCCAGGAGCACTCTTATGAGTTTAACTCTCCCACTGGCCACCAAACTCCCCAGACACGAACATTATTGAGCATATCTGGGGTGCCTTGTGTGGTGTCACAAGGCTTAGGCCTGTCCCACCCCTCATTAAATCGACCAAGACTTATATGAATAATTGTAAGAACAGTTATTATTATTATGTTCTTTAAGTTTGTTTTTGGGTTTTCAGAAATACTGTGGGAAGAAAGTTCACGGTTGCCATGTGCAGTGTTACGTGGCTTTATGCTTAATTACAGACTTACTATTTTATCAGTTGATATGTTTTCACCACGTAACGCCCACTGTTTACGTCCTTCTTCGTTGCTGAGCGATGTATCACTTTTTGTTCTGACGCCGCAACTCTTCCTTTCCTATATCTTTACTACTTTTTATCTATATAAATGAAGAACTATTGGTTTTGCTGTTTAACAACTTTTGAATAACTGTGGAAGTATTACAGGCATACGTTTTACATGAACCTTTCAAGACTCCTTCGATCTGTTTACAAAGAGAAATCAGAATATCTCTTCCTTTGACGTTGTCCAACAACAACCTAGGAAGCTTGACACCATCGCGGCCCAGGCTCTTCCATGGCTCGTGGTAGTTTGCAGCATTCATTTTATTCCTTACCCACTTGCCGCTACGTCGAACTTTCGTGGTGATTGTTGGGCAACGTCTTGCACATTATCTGCAACATAAATAAACTTTCTTCCCACAGTATTTCTGAAAACCCAAAAACAAACTTAAAGAACATAACAATAATAACTGTTTTTAGAATTATTCGTATAAGTCTTGGTCGATTTAATGAGGGGTGGGACAGGCCTAAGGCTTGTGACACCACACTTGCAACGCACTGTTCAGAAGATATCTCCACCCCCTCGTACTCTTACAGATTTATGGACAGCCCTACAGGATTCATGGAGTGAGTTCCCTCTGGCACTACTTCAGACATTAGTGAGTCCATGCCATGTTGTGTTGCGGCACTTCTGCGTGCTCATGTGGGTGCTACATGATATTAGCCAGCCGCGGTGGCCGTGGGGTTCTGGCGCAGCAGTCCGGAACCGCGGGGCTGCTACGGTCGCAGGTTCGAATCCTGCCTCGGGCATGGGTGTGTGTGATGTCCTTAGGTTAGTTAGGTTTAAGTAGTTCTAAGTTCTAGGGGACTTATGACCTAAGATGTTGAGTCCCATAGTGCTCAGAGCCATTTTTGAACACGATATTAGGCAGGTGTACCAGTTTCTTTGACTCTTCAGTGTACATCTACATCTACATCCACATTCCACAAGCCACCATGCAGTGTGTGGCAGAAGGTATCCTGCACCACTAATAGTCATTTCCTGTCCTGTTCCACTCACAAACAGAGCAAGGGAAAAACGTTGTCTAAATGTCTCCGTATGAGCCCTAATTTCTTGTATCTTATTTTCGTTGCCCACACACAGAATGGCAGTCAGCTTCAAATGCTGGTTCTCTAACTTTTCTTAGAAGTGTTCCTTGAAAAGAACATTGCCACCCCTCCAGGGATTCCCTTTTGTGTTCTTGTAGCGTCTCTGTAGTACTTGCGTGTTGCTCGAACCTACCGGTAACAAACTTAGCAGACCACTTCAGAATTGCTTCAGTGTCTTCCTTTAATCTGACCTGGTGCTGACCCCAGACACTTAGCAGGACTTAGGAATAGGTTGCACTAGTGTCGTATGTGCAATCTCCTTTGCAGATTTCCCACACTTTCCCAAAATTCTTCTAATAAGCTGAAGTCAGCTATTGGCCTTCCCCACCACAGTCCTCTCATGCTTGTTCCATTTTATTTGGCTTTGCAACATTACATCCAGATACTTAAATGATGTGACTGTGTCAAGCAGGGCACTACTGATGCTGTATCCAAGAGGTTTGTTTTTCATACTCATGTGCATTAACTTACATTTTCATACATTTAGAGTTAGCTTGTCATACCAACTAGAAATGTTGTCTAAGTCTCTTGTGTACTTCTACAGTGACATAGTTTTGCCAACTTCCCATATCCCATACACCTCAGCATCACCAGTAAACAACTGCAGATTGCTACCAATCCTGTCTGTCAAATCATTTATGTATATAGAAAATATTAGTTCTATCACACTTCCATGGGGCACTCCTGTAAGATACTCTTGTCTCTGTGGAACACTCGCCAGTGAGGACAGTATACTGGAGTCTATTATTTAAAAAGTCTCAAAGCCACTCACATATCTGGGAACATATTCTATATACTCGTACCTTTGTTAACAGTCTGCAGGAGGGCACCAAGTCAAATGCATTTTGGAAATCTAGAAATACCAAATTTGCCTGGTGCTCTTCATCCGTGGTTCGCAGCTCTTCATCAGTGGTTTGCAGTATATCATGTGAGAAAATGGAAAGCTGAGTTTTGCATGAATGATGATTTCTAAAACTGTACTAGTTTGTGGACATAAGCCTTTTGGTCGGTGGTAAATTTATTATATTCAAACTCAGAATATGTTCAAGAATTCTGAAGTAAACTATTGTTCAGGATATTGGTCTGTAATTTTGGCAGTCTGTTCTTTTACCCTTCTTGTAGACAGGAGTCATAAGCGCTTTTTTCCAGTTGAGAGATTCATGATAAATGCAACATTTCCTATTTCCTCTGTTGTTGATGATGATGATGATGATGTTTGGTTTGTGGTGCGCTCAACCATGCAGTCATCAACACCCATACAAAGTCCCAATCTTTACACAGTCCAGTCTAGCCACTTTCACAAATGACGATGAAATGATGAGGAAAATATAAACTCTCTGTCCCCGGGCATAGAAAATTCCCAACTCAGCTGAGAATCGAGACCGGGACCCTGTCATCCATTTCCACTGTTCCTTATGTAACTTATAATAGAAATTTTTAGAATAAGATGCCTCTTCCAAGATATTTTCAGGCTCATGTTTCCATTTATTGTTTATATGTAAAGTTATGGTGACATTCCAGGAGTATATCTGAACTGATATCTTTTCATTTTGATCTGCAGGGCATATAATGTGGCTGGTGTGCATAATAGTTCCTCTTCTGTCACTGTCCCTTGTTGGAAAACCGACTGATCCTCAAGTGATGCACAGAGCCACTGGGAAAAATGAATGTGTTTTCAATACCCAGGTAAAGAATGACAAATACTTATGAAATTCCTGTTTTTGGATAGGTTTTCCATCAAATCACTATGTTGAAAATTCATAAATTCTCATTACATTGTCGTATTTGTAAATTTAGCTAACAATATTATTGTCTTTTCTTGTGTTAAATTTCATTTTGTAAATGATATATCGCAAAGAGATTATGGCACGCCAAGGCAAAGTAGAGGCTACCTCTAAATGTTCCTAGGGACTTGCTCGTGTGGTCTTCATTTCCATTCTTCTTATTTATAATGTCACTTACATCCTTTTGCTTGTGCCACATCTTCCTTTTTAACATTAAATTCAGTAATTTACTGTAGAAAAGAGTTATGTGTTATAAAATGGATAGCAGTGATAACTGAAATAAGAAACAACAAATTGAAGAAATAAGAAACCAGTTGCCTAAAAATATAGGATAATCAGTGGAACCATACTAACACATTAACTGAAACATATACATACACTGACAGTGCAGGCAAAGAAAATTAAGAAATTAAAGCAAGAAAAAGCAACAAAAAATGCTTATCAAGATATAAAACAAAGAACAAACCAAGTAGACAACATACACTGCCTGGTCAAAAAAAGTGAAGTATCCAGAATACATGGTTGGGTGTCAGTGTATTCCATGAGATATTCTCAAAGGTATCTATAAAATTTATAATAAATTGTTTCGTGTGGTCATGTCAAGAGCCCATTATATGCCAACGAGAAATTGAAAAGGTTTTGATGGACAAAGATGAGTTAATAAAAAGAAATGCAATGCTTTGAGTGAAAAATGTGCGAATTTAGAGAAGAAACTGCCTCGTAAAGATTGTTGTCATTTGAGCAATTCAAATGTAAATTGTGACAAATGGTGCTAACCTAGAAATAGTGTCTCATTAAATGTTGTGTGAAACAAAACTAAAAGTGTGAACATATTAAACATCATGAATAAATTTGCTGCTCTTGGGACCAAAGAAAAAATGCAGTTTTTACCTCCACTAGAAGTGAACAATAGAATGAAAACACAACAAATAAACAGTACAATTACTGATCATACAAATATCTCTATGAAAAATGACCCAAACAGACATACAAAAAGTGTAAATAAAAATGAGCTATGCACTGGGGGGGGGCGGGGGGGGGGGGGGGGGGGGGACAGAAATTTATGTATATGGAGCCAACCACACAAAAGGACTTTCTCAGAAAAGTAATACATTGACAATGACAAGTATGATTAAACCAGGTGCCGATTTCAAAGAAGTGACAAGAAATATCACAACAGGTTACTATGTAAGATGTTCAGTAATGTCAAATTAATAGATGTCAGCTCACTTGATAGAGCCTATTTCACCAGACGTACTTCACTTGAATAGTACAGGAAAGTGCATGTTAGGAAAGTCAATAAGTGAAGCAATTGAAAGTAAATCCCAAAAGACAGTCAGTAAGATGGGCTGTTATGAACCATATGTAGAACCTGCTACTGAACCAATAGCAGCAACCACTTCAGCAGATTGCAACAGAACCACAGATATAGTCACATCAGCAGCTAAGAGGAAAGATAGTGCTGACACTAGTTCATCTGCCAGAAACAGAGATATGAGTAACTGGAATGAAGATTTTTTATGAACTGTCATGCCCCAGCCAGTGACACAAAAATTGTAAATACAGAAGCATTACATTCTTCACTCCTTACAACAAATTTGCAGACAACCAACCTCTCCATGACCAACTTGATAGGCCAGATTATCTCTCTGTACTCACACAGGATAAATAACAATCAAAATAGTGTTCAGAGATGTAGTTCAGATGTAACAGAAACTGGAAAAAAAGGTAAAATAAAAAATTTAGAAACAGATATAAACGTTTCTACTGTAAGAATTCTACGTGAAAATGTAGAGTGCACATCAAGTAAATTAAACGAGATAAAAGTACTCTCAGGGTGGTTTGAATAGTTCTCAGAACGGAATGGAAAAATAGTACTTCCATCATTGAATTTTGTTTTATTTTTCAATGTAGTCTCCTTGTAGATTAATGTGCTTGGTCCAATGATGTTCCAGTGCCTTGATCCCATCTTGAAAATGAGTTTCCTCCAGGCCTGCAAAATATTTATCAACTCTGCCTATCAAGTCTTCATTTGAAGTGAATCTTTGTCCACCAAGAAAACTTTTCAGGTTTGGGAAGAGGTGGAAGTCTGATGGAGCCATATCAGTTGAGTAAGGCAGGTGTGGCAACAATTCATACCTTAGTTCATGTAATTTTGCCATGGCGACAGTATATGTATGCAGGCACGCATTTTCGTGATGGACAATGACTTTCTTCCTTTCTAAACCTGGCCTATTTTCACTTATCTTTTGTTGCAATTTGTCCAGGAGGTTAGTATAGTATTCTCCAGTAATTGTTTGCCCAGTGGGGAGATAATCCACAAACAGAATCCCCTTCACATCCCAGAACACTGAAGCCATGGCCTTCCCACTGAAGGAATTGTCTTTGGTTTCTTTGGTGGTGGAGAATCAGCATGTTTCCACTACTTTGACTGTTGTTTTCTCTCTGGGCTATTGTAGTGCACCTGAATTTTATCTGTGGTCCAAACCGGCATAAAAATCATGTTTGTTTCTCCTAAAATGGGCCAAACATTGTTCCAATATGTCCATTCTCACACATTTTTGATCCAGTGTCAAGAGTCATGGCACCCATCTTGCAGATATTTTTTTTCATTTCTAATTCTTCAGTTAAAATCTGACATACCCTTTCAGATAACATCTGGCAAGCATAAGCAATTTCACACTCTTTCAGTCGGCAATCCTCCATGACCATTTTGTGCACTTTTGCAATGATTTCCAGAGTAGTGACATGTCTTGGCTGACCACTGCTTGGATCATCATCTAAACTTTCCCGACCAAAATTAAATTCATTTGTCCACTTGGCGGCAGTTGAATATGAAGGAGCAGAGTCCCCCAGTGTGTTCTGGAAAACAGCGTGAATGTCCTTTGCTTTCATACCTTTCATTCACTTCTCAAATCTTGATTTTTTTCCACCTTCGCAAATCATTATATGGGAACAACAACAAAGCCACATCACTGCCACAGCTCTCTTCCAAGAGCACTGACATGGCACGTGTTTACAGACAACAGTCCAATGAATACCATGTGAACAACTTGTTGCGATAGTGCTGACCTCTCGTGATAGTTCTGAGAACTTTTCAAACCACCCTCATAGTAGGAGCACAACTACCACATACATTTACCATGGCAGAACTTGGGTTAAAAGAAAATGAAATTAGTGTTTACAACATAAAATACTATGAAAAAGTGAGATACTTCTGCAGCTGTCAACATGAAGGTAGAGTAGTTTAGTATATGCACACAGTGAAATGAGGAATCCTGTTCATGGACAGTGGACAACTGTTGAGATATACTATTTGAATTGGCAAAACTACAGACAACATTCAAAGGGGAAGAGTGTTTGATATTAGGGATATACAGATCACCAAACAGTCAGGTAAATGGTTTTCTAAAACAGCTAGCAGTTCTGTTAGATGAGACTGTTAGGCAGTTCACATACATAATAACAGCAGGTGATCTAAATATTAATGCATTGAAAGAAAGCTGTTGTACTAGGAATTTAAGTGATCTAATCAACACTTATGATGTATGTCTGGTAGTAAATAGTCCCACAAGGTACAGTAAAGATACAGAGACATAAATAGATCATGTAGTTACCAATAAATCACAGTACAGGTCATAAACACAGCCACTGTTGACCACTATGAGGTATTAATAGAAGTATCAGATAAGAGAACGAAATCAGAAAATGTCTTTAAAGAGTTGCAACAAACAACTTACGGAGGCTACAAAGATTAATGCAATCTACAGACTGGAGTGATTTGGACCAAACAGCAAATGTAAATAAGGGCTGGGAATCATGTTCCAAAACATTATCCTGTTACATAGATCTTGCATGCCCATCAGTATATATGGATATAAGTGGTAAGTGCAATAAAAATTGGATCACAGCAGGTGTAAAAACAAAGAGGGAAGAGCTAAAAACTATGTATGAACAATCCCAGATAAATCCAATGTAAGCAAATTGTGATGCTTATACTGACAAGAAGAGATCATATGAGAAATTGATAAAAGAAACCAAATCAGATTAATTCATAAACAAAATTACAGCTTCTAATAATATCACAAAATACCTTGCGGCCATACAGGAAGAAAGAGAGGGAAAGTATAGACATGAAAAACAGTGGGAAAATAACTAAAAAGAAAAATAGGAAGGAAATCAGGGACCCTAAAGTAGTCAGTAGTATTTTAAATCAACATTATGTTGAGGTTGTGGAGAGTTAGTTAGTTAGTTACTTTCATGTTCCATGGATCATTTTGCATGATAAATCATCATGATGTGGAATGAGTCATTTTACATTGATATTGCAAATTAATTTGTACATCTATTTGTACTCTGAACATCACCATATAATTTTTTCCCCCTGAAATGAAAACAAGATATACAGATTGAGTTAGCAATTGCTACCCACATCTTTTATTCATTACGAATATAGAAATTCTTCTGTGGGATAGAGTCAAGTCAAGGAGAAACTTTTTCAATTTATTTTCAAATTTTACCTTGCTGTCTGTTAGACATTTTATATCACTGGGAAAGTGGTCAAAATTTTTTGTTGCAGCGTTGTGCACCCCCTTTTTGTGCTAAAGACAACCTTAATGTTGAGTAATGAATGCCATTTTTTTCTTCTAGTATTGTAATTATGTACCTCATTGTTCCTTTTGAACTGCAGTGGATTACTTACAGTAAACTTCGTGAGTGAATAAATATACTATGAAGCAGTAGTCAGAATGCCCAACTCCTTAAACAGATGTCTACAAGACGATCGTGGGTGAGCACCACATATTATTCTTACAGCACATTTTTGGGCAGTGAAGACCTTTTTTCTTAAAGATGCGAAATTAATAAAGCAAAACTCTCCTGACACAAAATGTATACAAAGTGCTCCTCGTGTGACAAAATGTTTGTTTCTTCTCCCAGTAAATGAACCTGAATTAGTAAAAGCAATACACCAATTAAAAACAAAAATTACTGTGGGGCTGGATGGTATATCTACTAGACTAATTAAATGCTGCAAAGCCTCAGACTTTTCTCATTAAGTTAGACATGGAAGAAGGAATATTCCTGACATTTTTAAAAAAGAGTAAAGTGATCCCAAAGGAGGCAGCAAGGAAGGTCCAAGAAATTACCAAAATTAGTAGGTGGAAATGCTGTCATGTATGCAGATGTCGCTTCAGTTGTTATAAGTTTCCTTGAACAGATGGCATACAAAAGCAAGCTTCTCTAAATATGGAACAATTATTTCATAGGAAATTCTTTTTATAAACTAAATAAAATCACATATATGCAGATACATGCAAACAAAACACCTAACTTGAACAGTATTACTGTCAAGCTAGGAGACTTGGATGTAAAAGAAACAGAAACGTATAAATTTCTGGGCATGACAGTGGATGGGTACTTGACATGAGAGAAGCATGTAAACAATATTTGTCACAAAGTGAGTTCAAGTATATTTCTAATGAGAAAAATGTCAAGGACAATAAACACACATACACTGCGAACGATGTACTGTGGGCTAGTTCATTCACAAATTTCATATGGTATCCTGGTATACAGAAATTCTGCAAATGTGAACACACAAAGAGTACTAAAGCTGCAAAAGAAGCTGTAACATGCATAACAAAACTATGTTCTGCAGAAATAAATTCAGGGAACTAGGCATATTAACAGTAGTGAAACAATTATTTGTATGAAAAGTAATAATGCTGCATTGTTACACAGATATCCATAATTATAACACAAGAAATAAAAATGATTATCGTAGTGTAAGAAATAGGCTCAAATTAACTGATAAAGAAACTAAAAACAGGATGCATTGTATACAACAGTTTGCCAAACTATATAAAGATAATAACTAATAGGTCTGCTTCCATAAGTAAACTAAAATGTCACTTGAGTAAAACTTATCTATTCAGTGTTCAAGAATACCTTGAAACTAAAAACTGATGCAAGGCTTCATTTGTGACTGTGCAAATATGTAAAAAACTTTCAGAAAGCATAAAGTGACTTTAACCTTTGGCATATTGATGTTTTTCACATGCTTGTACTTTAGAGGCTATTTTACTGATGTATGCATGTAGTTATGTATTTTTGAAATTTGAAATTTTTCAAACTTCATGTGAACTTGTCAAATACCATTGTACAGAATGGTCCATAGACATAAATAAAAAAAATAAAAAAAAAATCATACACGTACACATCATCCAGGGGTGTATAAATAATTAGAGTTGCAGTTCCCTGAGACAGGTAGAATAGGCCACTGGAGTGCATTTGTGTTGTTTCGTGTTTAGTGTTGTTTCATGTTTAGTGTTGTTCATGTTTAATGTTGTTACTTGGCCTGATAGGATATAAGGGGTGTGAACACTACCAGACACTGAGTGATCAACATGAAGGACGTGTAGATGCAGCATATTCATGAGAGTCAGCATTGCCAGTACCAGGCAGAGTTTTAATGGTGTCTATAGTGGGTTGTATCTGGCCTGCTGGTTGAACTGTGCAATATCTAGATGTGTGGGGCATACAGATGTGATACTGGCCCAACATTGGCTGCCTGGGAACATGAGAGGTGGCGTACTCACTGTAAAGACTCTGGTCAACCAGATCTGACAACCACAATGGAGAATCACCATATTGTACACAAAGTGCACTGTAACCCATTTCGCATATGTACCAACCATCTGAGAACAACTATTGGACACTTGGCAATATTGTGTATCATACTGCACCATTGGGCAGAGACTAGCAGCAGCTGGACTAGGAAATTGATGTCCCATGTCTACACTGCCACTAGCACCGCAACGTAGCAACTGTATCTGGAGTGCTGCTGTGACTGGGAGCACAGACTGCTTATGATTGGAGTCACATTGTGCTCAGGATGAGTCACAGTTCTGCACTACCATCGTCAGTGAGTATTGCAATGACCTAGGGAGAGATCCCATTTATCAACAGTTTCACAGAGGCAGGGTAGTGTTATTCTTGACATCAGAGTGGGGGGAGCCTTTGGGTAGGTCTTCAGGTCACGGCCAGTAGTGACTGAGGGAATCCTGTCAGCACAATGGTACATTGCAGATGTAGCAGATGTCTTGGATCCTCATGTGTACCTCTCATGTGACAATATCTTGGTGCTATTTTAAAAGACATTGCTCATCCACACATGGCACATGGCTATATAAACTGCCTATGTGATTTTGAGCTATTCCCATTGCCAGCAAGATCCTCAGATCTGTCTCCAATAGAATGTGTGTGACCATATTGAACATCAACTTCATCCCAGTGCCAGTGTCCAGGATCCATTACAGCAGTTGTGGAGAGGATACTATAAATGGAGAGGATACTATGAATGGCTTTATGACAACCTTTCAAACCGAATCTGCCTCTGCATCCAGGCCACTGCTAAGTGGGCTTATACTGCCAAGTTCTTCATAAATTTGACCTAATTTTGTAAACACTGAATAACATCACATAACCTTTTAACTAGTGGAGCTTTATTTCATTTTCTTCTCCCCTTCTGGTTGCTTCACTTTTTCTGTATTAATAAAAAATGTTAGACATATCTAGCTTACAAAAGCAAATAATTCGGCACCAAAATACATTCAAAAATCTTGATCAGGGCAGTCAAATACTAGCTATCAAGTATCTGTTCATTCAGCTGTGAGAATTGCAATGTAATGCACACAGGAATTGACTAGAATGATGTTGACACCAGGTATAAGGAACACATAAGAGAAATAAACAGAACCCGTGTGGATAGCCGCATATGTTAGTACTCCACTTTTGCGATTCAGAGGGACGTACCAGCATGGGATTGAATCCACCTGATGGATTACTGACAAGGGCTGGTGTGTCAACCACCCCTGATGTGGTTTTTAAGTGGTTTTCAGTGTCTGACAAGCTGAATAACTGGGTGATACATCCTGCCTCAGTTACACTGTTCGTACACATTTAGAAAAGTTTGCACAGTTTCACATAGAATACACAGATAGTCAGGTGTGCACAAATACTATTTGGGGTGGTGGTGGGTGGCAGGAAAGGTCATCAGGTCTACCTCTACTGCTAACATTACTAAATACAAAAATTAACAAGTCAACCATGTGGAGATACGAGAAAAGGACAGGGGAATAAAAAAGATGAAGATAGGAGAAATGCATAAGAGAATGAAAGTACAATTCAGACTGTTCACACTGCTTTACTTAAGAGAACCAAAGAGTAAGAACAGAAAGTAAAGATATGAAAATAATTAATATCAGTAACAGGAGTATTTACCAACAGCATCAATTGCAGCAGTTACAGTATAATGTTTGTACATCACACTTAGTTTATTTTTTTACTTATATCTGTCTTAAAGTAAGTGGCAATTATTTTTGACTGTGCTTGATACACTGTAATTCCCCTACTTGTTTTTTTCTTTGCAAGACATAGGTTCACATGTAACTATCACCATTAGATACTGCTGAAGACTGCTGTGAATGAGTCGTTGGTGATGTGGCAAGGTTGTTTCCTGTTGCACGAAATGTCTTATAAATCTTGCCAGCTTCTCCTATTTCTGATGTTATTTACAGGGAACCACCTGAATACGCACTGCAGAGTGACAGGTTGTTTCCCTGTCTTGAGCTAAATTGTTGAAAACGTTATATGTGTCAAATGGCCAAAAAGTGTGTTTCTAATGAATGTAAGAGGTATTATCATCTGCTAATAATGAGACAGAGCCAGTGTGAATTGGCTCAAGCAGACATAACGGTGAACATCAAATGAATTCAGCAATCATAGCAGGTCAATATATGTCTATATACCAAAGTGTAACAGACGCACTCAGGAAATTTGAGTGAGAATGTTTGGAAGGAATGTGGTGATGTTTGTATGAAACTTAGTCATGTGAGTTTATCAAACCAGTTGCAATGAAGACTGTATAACAGTTCTGGTACCTCCATAATATACTGTGGGTTGTATAGGGATCATGAGAGAGAAATTACAGCATGTACTGAGGCAGATGGGCAGTCATTTTCCTTCACTCAGTACGCAGTTATACATCTGTTTGCTGGATGTACAGGGGAGTGAAACTTTCAGGGAAGATGGGAAAGGGCAAAATCATCACTTTGAGATAAGGAAACCTAGTCCAGAAACAAAAGAGTCAAAGCTAACAAGTGAAAATGAGAAAATTTCAAAATTTATTTTGGTCCGCTGTGATGGTAAAAATTGTAGTTCACAGTTTTTAATTTCCAGCACAACCTACAAATGATGTTATACTCATAACAGTTGAGTGTTTCCAAAGGAAAATTGCCTTAAAAGAAGGTTTAAAATTATGGAACAGAATTGCTGCCCAGTACTTACCTTGAAGAGAAATATGAATATACTGCTGATTGATGCATATAAAAATGCATACTCTATCTTAACTTTTGGAACTAACAGTTACTTCCTCATGGAACAGAGAGGGTTAAATAGGAGGAGGTTAAAAAGGAGGGACAGGTCATCCTAGCCCCAGGGTAAGAGAGACCACCTGTTGCAAGTAAGAGGGGAAACATATGTTGGCCAGAAGAGTTACTGCTTTTGAGTGACTTATTGATTCAGCAAAACGGATGTCTGGAGATGGCATATGCATTGCCTTTCTAATTAAGTGTAATGGAACTGCTTTTGATGGACCATTTTTTGTCCTCATGGTTTCATCAACTATCGTGAGGTATTTGCTGCAGTGTATATGCAATGTAGCAAGACTCTGTTGCATGTATCTAAAGCACCAACATGAAGGCAAGGGATTAGTGGGACATTCATGTCTATCAGACTTGCGTGCGGTAAATGGAGCAATGTGAACTACAGTGACATTATTACTAAATGTGTCCAAACAGGACCAACATGCTGTTGTTCTTTTCTTGGCTGCTGAAGAACAAACACCAGTAAACATTCATTGGAGAATGAAGAATGTGTATGTGGCAGCATGTCCGTCAAAAATCACCATTGTGGGGTGCAGCTGCTTCATGATAATCCATGTCCTCATATTGCAAATGTTAACACTCAGGAGTTACGCCAACTCAAGTGGGAGACATTTGAGCACCTGGCTGTAGTCCTGATGTCTCACTTATCAGCCTAGTTTTTGTAGGTGATTTAATAACCAGACAACTATTTCCACTTGTTCTGCTTTAATTTAATCCCATTTCACTAGAAAAAATACAATTTTACACAACAATGTCATACCCTTAACATGACAATAACGGCACTCAGCTGTGATTGCTGATGGCCGCTATAAATGTACTCCAACAAGCAGCATTTTACAAAGTATTATTAAGATAACTGCATAATCAAAATTACAATTAAAAGTTGTACATCTTTAATAATTTTCATACAGAATTTGCTAGAGTACAATATGGTTACAAGCCTTATATAAGCAGAATTTATACAGAAATATGTTTGTTTTATATTGAAAATTAGAAAAATACATTTCATAAACAGTTAAGACAGAAAAAAGTTAATTTAAATTTTACTTACTCGAGGTTGATTTACATTTTAATTACTCCATGAGTCTTATTACTAATATTATTCCTGCATATTTGACACAAAGTTTACAAATTAATTCGCTCAAATATTCAGTCAAAATTTCTTAAATATTTTTAAGCTAATTTCAAGTTGTTACAATATCCTCTGATATGTTCTACATAGTTTTAAATAATATGATAACAACTTTGATGTCTGATTGCGTAGTATCTGGTGTAACAACTTTTGCTCACTGCTAAAACATAGAACTTGCAGATGACAACAGTTTACAGTAACTATAAAAAATACACAAATTGTGATATTTGGGTTGAGTTCTTCATTTAAGTTAGGGGATCACATTTGACACTAATCTGTGCCATTACAAATGCTTATAGTATATTTTTAAGTCTTGTATAGAATTACTCCTCTCCACTGTAATTGTCCTTGATCTCTTTTAAAGGAAACCTGGAGTCATTATGTTGTAAGAAAAATGGAAAATCCAGGATTGTTGTACGAATACATTAACGAAAGAATTAAAATTCCTATCTACTGCTTGTCCTTGGTTATTTTCTTCCTATTTTTCATCATATAAATTCTCCCTTATTAATGTAACTGAGTCAGCATTACAGTTCTGTGAGGTTTTACTTTTCATTTCGTTGTTAAATTCACTGATGGGGATCTTTTAATGCCACCATTTGACTGTCATGGTCAGATGAGGCTCACATTATTTTATAAAAGACATAATTAGAAATAAAGTATCAGTAACTGTTGCACTCAGTCTTTCTGTACTAGGTGAGAATGTTACTGTGGGCAGTCAAACCAAAGCTGAGCACCAGTATGTGCCCTCAATCAGAACTATTGAAACGAAATCTATATTGAAATATCTACATACACCCACTTCATTCTTTGCAATAAGTCTTCATTTCTTACTTGATCAATCAGTGTGATCTTTGACAGTTTTCTGTATCACTAAACATTTCAGTGGCTTTTAATCATTTCATTTCTATCTTCCCCATTATTCATGTTTTGTACCTGTGCAGAGCTTTGCCTTCATCTTTTTATGTTAAGAGCTTTTTCTCGTTTTAGAAAGCTCTTTTATCATGTGCAATCCTTGTTACCATTTCTTTCTTGTATTTTTCTTCTTCATATACCGTACGTTACAGATATCAAAAGTAGTCCACCTTGTGAAGGGTCTCTTATACAAGTTTAACATGTAGCCATTCAGCACAGCCATCTGTGTCACACACATCATTGTCTAGCTTTCTGTTTTCAATTGTCTAGCATGTGTTCCACTTCATCAAGCACCTGACTCCATTCCTGTGCACTTAGAAATTCCTACTTATGTTGTCAGTGACCCATATCATGCATATTTTCTGTCTTTGACAAACTTTTTCTGCATTGAGTTACTCTTTTACTTCCTTCATTATGTCTCCAACAAAAAAATTAAAGACCCATTCCTTCCTGGATACTCAAGGTATGGCAAGTTTAAGGGGATCTTCTTAAGTGTCTCTCATTTACATTTCTGCAAGTTGACCACTTTGAACTACCAGGCTCTAAAAAATACATGTTGAAACCATTGAACTCTCAGGCTTCATCACAAATGCTGAGAGCTGGTTTCTCTCAACATACATGCTCCTAAAAATTGCCACTTGCTGGAACTCAAATCTTTTGTATCTCACTGAACAATGTGGCACATTCAAGGGGACAACCATTCAACTTCTCGTCAGGCCATCCAGATTTAGCTTTTCATAGTTTCTCTAACTGTGAAGGCTCTCGTGAAGTTTTGTATTAACCCTGATTCTGTACAGTCACATTGATTTGACGGTGTCTTTGAAATTAAACACTAATGTCAAAAGCATCAGCATTAACTGTAGTATATTACACTACTGGCCATTAAAATTGCTACACCATGAAGATGACGTGCTACAGATGCAAAATTTAACCGACAGGAAGAAGATGCTGTGATATGCAAATGATTAGCTTTTCAGAGCATTCTCAAAAGGTTGGCGCTGGTGGCGACGCCTACAACGTGCTGACATGAGGAAAGTTTCCAACCGATTTCTCATACACAAACAGGATTTGACCAGCGTTGCTTGGTGAAACGTTCTTGTGATGCCTCGTGTAAGGAGGAGAAATGCCTACCATCACGTTTCCGACTGATAAAGGTCGGATTGTAGCCTATCGCGATTGCGGTTTATCGTATCGCGACATTGCTGCTCACGTTGGTCGAGATCCAATGACTGTTAGCAGAATATGAAATTGGGGGGTTCAGGAGGGTAATACAGAACGCCATGCTGGATCACAAAGGCCTCGTATCACTAGCAGTAGAGATGACAGGTATCTTATCCATATGGCTGTAATGGATTGTGCAGCCACGTCTCGATCCCTGAGTCAACAGATGGGGACGTTTGCAAGACAACAACCATCTGCACGAACAGTTCGACGACGTTTGCAGCAGCATGGACTATCAGCTCGGAGACCATGGCTGCGGTTACCCTTGATGCTGCATCACAGACAGGAACGCCTGCGATGGTGTACTCAACGATGAACCTGGGTGCACGAATGGCAAAACGTCATTTTTTTGGATGAATCCAGGTTCTGTTTACAGCATCATGATGGTCGCATCTGTGTTTGGCGAAATCACGGTGAACACGCATTGGAAGTGTGTATACGTCATCGCCATACTGGCGTATCACCCGGTGTGATGCTATGAGGTGCCATTGGTTACACGTCTTGGTCACCTCTTGTTCGCATTGATGGCACTTTGAACAGTGGACGTTACACTTCAGATGTGTTACAACCCGGTGTTCTACCCTTCATTCGATCCTTGCAAAACCCTACATTTCAGCAGGATAACGCACGACTGCATGTTGCAGGTCCTGTACAGACCTTTCTGGATACAGAAAATGTTCGACTGCTGCCCTGGCCAGCACATTCTCCAGATCTCTCATCAATTGAAAACATCTGGTCAATGGTGGACGAGCAACTGGCTCCTCACAATACGCCAGTCACTACTCTTGATGAACTGTGGTATCGTGTTGAAGCTGCAGGGGCAGCTGTACCTGTACACTCCACCCAAGCTCTGTTTGACTCAATTCCCAGGCGTATCAAGGCCGTTATTACAGCCAGAGGTGGTTGTTCTGTGTATTGATTGCTCAGGATCTATGCACCCAAATTGCGTGAAAATGTAATCACATGTAAGTTCTAGTATAATATATTTGTCCAATGAATATCTGCATTTCTTCTTGGTGTAGCAATTTTAATGGCCAGTATCTACATCTACATCCATACTCCGCAAGCCACCTGACGGTGTGTGGCGGAGGGTACCTTGAGTACCTCTATCGGTTCTCCCTTCTATTCCAGTCTCGTATTGTTCATGGAAAGAAGGATTGTCGGTATGCTTCTATGTGGGCTCTAAGCTCTCTGATTTTATCCTCATGGACTCTTCACGAGATATACGTAGGAGGGAGCAATATACTGCTTGACTCTTCGGTGAAGGTATGCTCTCTAAACATTAACAAAAGCCCGTACCGAGCTACTGAGCGTCTCTCCTGCAGAATGTTCCACTGGAGTTTATCTGTCATCTCCATAACACTTTTGCGTTTTGTACATTAGTAAGAAGAAAACTTCTGATATAAAGTCATATCAGTATACTCCTAATATTTGTGGGGAAGGCACCTGTATTCAGAACAAGTGGTACAAAGAAACAATATTTATGATAAATAGCTGCTAATGATTGCTGATACTCATAAGGAACACATTCAATTTTATTTTCTTTGATGTTCACAATAAGTTTTAGATATTAATCTCTTACATTAAGGTATAAAAGATATTAATGGTGAAGTCGTCTAAGTGTCAACTACAAACTAAATTCATTGTATTATGTATTGTACTTTAATTTTAGGTGTTACCAAGATGAGTGTTGCTTTCTGGGACTACGATAACAAATTGTAGAATTAACCAGATACATACTGGCATCATCATTATGTCTGTACCTTTCAACTGCATGTGCTTTCCAGGAAGAAAAAAAAAAGCTTTACAATACGTCTTTTAATGTGTTTATATTTTTAGTGGCTTGCAGACCCAACTAATTTTAAAAGGTAATGGTTAGAAGTTTGATAATAAGGGTACATTGATTTGCATGCCTTGTCAATATGTTACAGGTGGCTATTTTCATACTGTGGTGCTATGGTGCCAAGTTTGCCCTTTCCTGTGTGGCAGTCCTGCTTGTCTATGTGACAGTGCTCAAGTCAGAATGTGATGTTGTGACGGCTTTGTCTGGTGAAAGCAATATGACTTGCACAGTTGTGTATCCTGTATTACAAGAAGAATGGGGTGGTTGGGATCAGCGCAGTCATGGCTTGCTCTTTGCCCAGCATGCTGCACTCTCTGCTGCTGTCCTCTTCTTTGGTATGATACTTCTGCCACAGCTTCATTGCATGATGCACTTAGAGGCTGCTTCTCCTCATGACATCAGGATTGCCATTTGTTGTGACTAATTAACTAATTATCATTTAAAAATGCATTTGATTTAAACTGTTTTATTGTCTGTAAAATTAAAATGTTCATTTACTGGTATTTAATTATAAATATATTTTACCTAACTTAGTGACAGAATCCTAAAAAATGATATTTCCTCATTTACTTTTGTGAGGAATGATTTCATTTAGATGTGCAATAGTGAGACAATAGTGTTTCCCCTTCTTCCATTTTTTCCTCTTCTCAGTGGCCGTTGGCTGCTTCCTTACTTTGGGTTTCAGACATTAATTGCTATAGGGTTTTTGTGTGTTTTAACTGTTATTGGGGTAGTTTCTCAATAGTGAAAGTAGTAAGTGTGTGGTGTTAGTTTAAAACACATAATATTAGTCTGGTTAATGTTTTTATCAATCAGTTTTCTTGAGAAAACACCTATTCTTTTGGAAATATCTGTAGATCAAAATAAAAGACAAAAAACTCTTACACATGGAAGTACAGAGTAAATAAATATGTTACATTTGTCAAAACCTGTAGCTATCAGTGGCAGATTTATGTGGAGTTTGCAGCATTAAAAAAAAACAATTGTTGGTGGCTATTACATTACTAGATCACGGGACGTTCATTTTTCAGGAAATGGGGAAAATCTAGAAAAAAAGGGAGAATACAAGACCTGCCTTGTAAGTTTTTCCAAAAACAATTTTAAAAAATCATGTTTTGGAAAATTTGATTTATTGTCTCTCAAAGTATTCACCTTTAAAATACATACGCTTTTACTTGCAGTTTCAACCAATTTAGAAAAATTTTTTTATACTTTTATGTTGTTACTTGTGAAACATGGGTTTGGAAGGTTTTGATAGCCTCTTGAGGTGAGATTTGTTTTACTTAATTGAAAAGAGAAGATGGCATTAGGTGATAAATCTGATGAATGTGAGCAATGAGGCATTAATTCAGTTGTTTTTAAATAATTGACTGTTTGATGTGCTGTGTGACAGTTGGCACTGTCATTATGAAGATCGGTGTGATGCTTTTGGTTTTTTTTTCTCCTGATTTTATTGATGCCTTGTAGCAAACAAATTGTTTTTACCATTCAGCATTAACTTTTCTTCGATCCTCTAAAGCAGGGGTGGTCAAGAATTTGGCTTGCAGGCCATGCCCTTGCTCAGGTGCCGTAGTGCTCAGCCTGGCTGCACACTTCTGCCTCCACCATGCCACTGTCTGACTGGGAGTAGGGGGAAGAGGGAGAAACTGTGAATGTGCCCTGTTAAGATAGTAATGCAGTCACACTGCATACAACTTAGTTTCATATTTCTCAACAACGTAGATGACAAGGGAAACAAATTTTCACAACTATTTAATTATTTTTGGTGTACTGAATATGTAACATAATTTTCATCTGGTACAAACTGTTGGCATACTGACAGATGTAGACAATTCCACAGATTTTCGCACTCAGTTTGCAGCATAATAGTGACTTATTTAGTTTCACACACACACACACACACACACACACACACACACACACACACACACACACACACACACACACACACGCGCGCGTTGATTGAAATTTGGTAGCACTTTTGCAACCTCATTATGGAGCCGTGGAAAATCTACCTGAGGAAAACAATGTGGCTGTCCTGACTAGTTGTAATGTAATAGAATTTGTCTCTAAAACGAGAATTACGTTGCAGTCCAATTAGTTACATCTGCACATGCACAGGAATGCTTTCAAGTGAAATAGCAAATGGTCTCAGAAACAGATGTAATATTGGCTTTGCCCTCAAAATGATTAGAAAAATATCCCTGTAAGTCTTTCAAGGTCACAATGACTTCTTGTTTCTCACCTTACAATGTCTTACTGTGGGTAGTATGCAGTCAAGTACTTCTAATTTCCGTTCCTGCACTTTTTTTTCCTGTATAAATTCAACCCAAGTGGTTTATAAATTGAAAAATCATTCAAGACATGCCCCTTGACTTAACCAACATACTTTGCACTAATATATAAAGTCTCCATATTCTTTATTCAGTTCCAGTGAAAACTATTGCAACTGTCAGTGGAGTAATGCATGCGGCTTCAGAAATTTTACTGTTTGTGCCATCGATTTCTTTAAGTACTTCATACGTGCAAATTTAAAACAAAGTGCTTCTTGATGATAGAAGAATGAATCCCATCTATCTTTCATTGTTATTTTTTGATCTTTCATTGTTAACTAAATCCTTAAATTCTTTCTGCGTGGTATTACAATGTTTCATAGCAAATTTGTTGTACCCCTCAATTATATGACTGCGTGATAGGTATTGAGAATTCTCATCCTTTTCTTCTGTCATTTTTATTCATTTTTGAAGGCTTGTGAGAATAGATCACTAGACTGCCTCTTTTTGTGCAAACAGCCAGTGAACCTATGAACATCCTGCGTAACACAAACAAATAGCGATGGGTAAAAAGCACTGACACCAAAATTCTGCCAAACTGAAGAGAGTTGTGCCAACCAAAAAGTGCCACACTGCAATATTAAATGAACTGTTGCCTTGTATCAGGTACTTCCGAGAAGGACCGACCAAAGCAAACTCACATGTTGTTTGGCATGCCATGGCTGGCTCTGGTCTAAAGCAATGGTTATGGCACAAGCAGTGTAATCGCAGAAACTATATATCATTTTCTTGGACATGGTTAAAAAAATGAATCACTTTTGGAACACTCAAAAAGTTGATTCCTGCATAGTACCAGTTTGTAAAAATATTTCAAATTTTCATCTCCTGTTATGAAGTTGTATACGGATTTTGCAATTCATGGGTCAACTTTTTTAGTTTCTCCTTCACCGATCGACAAGTGCCTGTATATGAACTTTGGTCAAATTGTGTGGAATCGATGGGAAACGTATCTTGTTCACAGCTAGATGTTAGTGCCAAATGTAATATACTGCTGCCTTCAATGTGCCTTTATCTCACAGTAAATAACGTGCTGATCCTCTTGAGTCATGTTGCACAAACAATCAATATTTTTTTGACCCAAAAAATGATTTTGGTAGACCTTCATGAAATTCAAGTCTGCTGGTAAAGTCGTGACAACCGTTTTTTGGGATCAGAAAGGGGTATTGTTGGTCAACTTTATGCCCACTGGGACCACAATTAACACTCACAGGATACTGTGAGACTCTGAAAAAACTCAAACGGGCAATTCAGAACCAGAGAAGAGGAATGTTGACCAAGGGCGTACACATTCTCCATGACAACACTCACCCATCCCTCACTCTGCAAACCATTGCTCTCCTGCAACAGTTTCAGTGGAACATTATCACCCACCCACCCACTCTATAGTTCTGACTTGACACCCACTGACTATCACCTGTTCCCTAGGTTAAAATAACATTTGGCCGGAAAGCAATTCAACTTTGACAATAAGGTGAAAGAAGAGGTTCATAACTTTCCGAACAGCATCGTGGCAAGCTGGTGTGACGTGGGCATACAAAAACTGCCACAGCATCTACAAAAATACATCGACAGAAATGCTCATTATGTCCAAAATAGCTAAATGTTCAAGCTGTAAACCATTGCAGAAATAAACAGGTCTGTGTACTTATAGAAAAAAAAATAGGAGCCCTTACTTTTGGGATTACCTTCATAGATTCAAACTACGGGGACTATCCATTGTATCATTTCCTATTGAAAACCGATTCCTTCTCTTTTGCTAACAGTATTTCATATAATAATTAGTCCCCAATCTTATAAATTGTTCCAACTTCATTTTTAATAACGATTTTTCTGGGTAGCTGCTACCAGACTTCCAAAAGTAAAAGTTGATAGAAGCTCTAGCTTCCAGAACCAGGAACTTTTTCATTGAGATAAAGATGGGAAAAGGTTAGAAGAAACTGAAATATTAAGCTGTTGTCCAGAAGCTATTCAGTACTTCAAGCGAAAGGACACCTAAGAGAACAGGTTGAGTGGGAAGGGGGGACAGCACACAGCATGTGTGAGATAAAATATGCCATACTATACTTTATCTGACTTAAGTTTCTAGATGATATTCTTCCAAACTCAAACAGTTTATTGCCTCCAGCTATCTGTTGGTATTTCCTGGATGAAGGAACCTTTGGCTTCAAAATCCCATGTGTTCTGACAGCTTTAGTTCATGTGTGTCAACCTAGTGCAACTACTTAAGTAGAAAAATGTTCTGTGTTTATTTTTACCGAGGATTGTGGAGAGAGTGTTCTTTACACCAGTTGCTGCAAGTCTACAAATGTAGATGGAAATGTGGAAGTCAACTTTAGAGACTGTGATCAGTCTAATCATCATTACACCTTACACAAGTGTAATTAATTTAGTAGTCATGCATGTGCATCCCCAACTTTCTTCATTCTTCCCTAAAATTTTTATACCTCAGTCTTTATTTTTTGAGTTTATGTTGATTCTACCTATTAACTGACCATCTTTCTTCTGACACTGTGATAATTCTTTTTCTATTCTTGGTGAAGTATACCCTGTGATAAACATTTGTGAGAAGTTCAAATTGTTTTCTGGACCACAACTCATACTTTGACCTCTGTCTTTCAAGAACAATGCACTTTCAATTGAGTTATTCAAGCATGCCTTACATTCAAACCATCTCAAAGAGTCTCAGTCTGTCATTAGTTCCTTCACATGCTTAATAAACTCGGTACAGACTCCCTTGCAGTATGGTGGACTATTGCCTCTGGTGGAGGGGGAGGGAGGGGGCATTGATATTATTGAGATTACTTTTTCTACTATTTACAGGAATGTACTTAGTCTTAATTTCACTTAAGACAATTTATGGATGTTGCACAACAGATGTCAAAATTTAAGGTACCAGTAGCTATAAACAATCATAACTCACTCTGTTCAGAGCCTTGTAATACGGCATACCAGAGTTTCAGCCCAGCAAGGCTCTGTAGCTGATTTTGTGCTGTACTGTATAAATATAATGTACAAAAAATTTTTTCAATAAGCTGACACATTTCCTTTGCCTCTAAATAGACTTTCCATGAACTTTAAGACATTAGAGAACAATATCTTTATGATCATTATTGACTGAACCTTTACAAATGAACACCTTTTCCTAAAGTTCGCTCAGAGAACCGGTCTTTACAGAGTTGTTCCACCTGATATGCAGGGTATGAGACATGCATGAAATACCGCCAGGCTTCAAGAATAATATAATGATCCCTATGCTAAAGAAGTCAGACATTGACAAGTATGTATACTGTTGAACCATAAGTTTAGTAAGTCATGGTTTCAAAATCTGAAGAAGAATGGGACAGCTGGTAGAAACAGAAATGGGGAAGATAAATGTGAGTTCTTAAAGGTATGAGAACATGTGAGACAATTCTGACCTTATAAGTTATTTTGGAAGATATGTTGAAAAAGAAAGATAAAACAACATTTATACCACTCTTTGAAGTTGCTGCAAATTTACAGTTGTAGGTGGAAATAGAGAAGTCAACATTATACTCTATGAATCCTCTAATTGCCATTACAAATATCCTAGTTTTGGTAACTGTGTACCCTATACTTGGCACAAGTGCATCCTCACCCTTATCCATTCTTCCCAGCTGTTTTTATGAGTCAGGAATAAAATACAGATAGTGAAAGATTATATGCAACTTCTACAGACTACAGTAATAAGTTGGAGGACATGAAAGTGAGGCAGTAGCTGAGAAAAAGAGTGAGACAGAATCTCACATATTCAGACAATACATAAGGCAAATAGTAAAGGGAAGTAAGAAGACATTTTGAAAATTAATAAAACTCATGCTGGAAGAAATAAAATCTGTTTGCTGATGAAACCATAATTCTGTCGGATACAGCAAAGGACTTGGAAGTTCTGTTAAACAAAATAGCCATTGTCTTCAAAAGGGTTATAAAATGAATGTAATTAAACTAAAACAAATTAATAATCAATAATACTGGGAGAATTAGATTAGGAAATGGGACACACAGAGCAGTAGATGATTGATTTTTGCTGTTTAAATTACAAAATAACTTATTGTGGAAGAAGTAAGGAAAATATAAAGTGCAGATTGGCAATGATTAAAAAAAATCTTTTGTGATAAAGACAAGTATGTTAAAATCAAATATAAATTTACATTTGGGAAAACCTTTCACTGAAATATTTGTATGGATAACAGCCTTGGATGGAAGCAAAACATGATGATAAACAGTATATACAAGAATAAAATAGAAGCTGTATCAGGTAAACAGTGAAGAGATATTGAACCACATGGCTGGGGGGGGGGGGGGGGGGGGGACTAAGCGACACAACTTGACTGAAATAAAGGATAGGTTGAAGGCTAATCATGATGTATCAAAGAATATTAACAAGGTAATGTTTGATTTGTAAAACATAAAAATTGTAGAGGGATCCAAGGCTTGACTACAGCAAGCAGATTAAGGTGGACATAGGTTGCAGTAGTTGTGCAGTGACGATGAGTGTTGCGCAAGATAGACTGAGATTGGAGAGTTGCATGAAACCAGACTAAAACAACAGCAATGGATTTATTCATCAGTTTCCTTTTCCAGTAAACCAACTTGAAATTTCTATGAAAAATTAAACCAGGAGAGTAAAACTTTTACAGATTAATAACAATGTAAAATATGATTTGTTTTATTTTCAGAAGTTCACTAGATTATGTCCTGAGAAAGTTCTAATGAATGAAATATCTATGTACGGCAGGAATAACTGACAAATAGCACCTGCAATTGACAGAGAAATTGCAATGAAAGTTCACAACTTTGTTGATGGTGTTTCATTGTGCCCTTCTTCTCTGGTTACTCAGAAACATACCAAGTCTACATCTAAGACCAGAAAGAATTGCTGTCTGCCATAAGGTTGCACTTCACCCTGTTGGAGTGTTATATCAAGATAGCATTGAAGAGAGACCAATACCTTTACTAGTGGAGTATCCTCAATGCGTAATATATCAGACAAGAATGTAGACATAATGTGTTGAGAGCACAAAGTGTTACATTAGCTGTTAGTTTACTGTAGTCCTATGCTAGGAATGCCTGAGTTCTCGTTCACCATCAAATGTTCACTCAACCATTATGGCTTTTATGTTTTGAAGTGCAGTTCATTTGAAAAATGATCAATGATTTGTGCATCCAGTGCAACAGGAAATGTTTTTGACCAGTATTCTTCCAGTTCTTGATGACAAGCAAATATGCATCTCTAGAGCTTATTGTAATGATACTCTGACATGTAACTGTATTTCACCGCTGTTCCAACATTGTGGATGTCACTAACTGACCCATGATGGTTGTTTCCTTAAATCACTTTAGACAGATGAGGGAACAGTCCCTTCAAAAAGGTTACAGCCCCTTTTTGCCCAGCTGTTTGTACAGTATGAAAACAAGACTCCCTGTAAAGTACGCAATGGTTTTTTGTTCAAATTTTCATAGCCAAATGAAGAGTGTAAAATGGCCAAATTAGGTATCAAACTGCCAGCTGCTGTAGCTATGTAAATAAACTGTCAGGAAGTTCATGTTAATGTATAGCTATTTTGTGCATAACAAGTTATGTTAGTGTGATGATGTTATTGTTTTGTGGTCTTCAGTTCAGAGACTGGTTTGATGCAGCTCTCCATGCTACTCTATCCTGTGCAAGCTTCTTCATCTCCACGCTGCCCTCCAATGCTAAATTGGTGATCCCTTGATGTCTCAGAACATATCCTACCAACCGAACGCTTCTTCTAGTCAAGGTGTGCGACAAATTTCTCTTCTCCCCAATTCTATTCAATACCTCCTCATTAGTTATGTGATCTACCTATCCAATCTTCAGCATTCTTCTGTAGCATCACATTTCGAAAGCTTCTATTCTCTTATTGTCCAAACTATTTATCCTCCACATTTCACTTCAATACATGGCTACACTCCATACAAATCCTTTCAGAAACGACTTCCTGACACTTAAATCTGTACTCGATGTTAACAATTTTCTCTTCTTCAGAAACGCTTTCCTTGCCATTGTAGCAAAACTCATTTACTACTTTAAGCGTCTCATATCCTAATCTAATACCCTCAGCATCACCCAATTTAATTCGACTAAATTCCATTATCCTCGTTTTGCTTTTGTTGATGTTCATCTTATATCTTACTTTCAAGACACTGTCCATTACGTTCAGCTGCTCTTGCAGGTCCTTTGCTGTCTCTGACAGAATTACAATGTCATCAGTAAACCTCAAAGATTTTATTTCTTCTCCATGGATTTTAATTCATACTCCGAATTTTTCTTTTGTTTCCTTTACTGCTTGCTCAGTATACAGATTGAATAACACCAGGGATAGGCTACAACACTGTCTCACTCACTTCCCAACCACTGCTTCCCTTTCATACCCCTTGATTCTTATAACTACAATGTGGTTTCTGTACAAATTGTAAATAGCATTTCACTCCCTGTATTTTACCCCTGCCACCTTCAGAATTTGAAAGAGAGTATTCCAGTCAACATTGTCAAAAGCTTTCTCTAAGTCTACAAATGCTAGAAATGTAGTTTTGCCTTTCCTTAATCTATTTTCTAAGATAAGTCGTAGGGTCAGTATTGCCTCACGTGTTCCAACCTTTCTACAGAATCCAAACTGATCTTCCCCGAGGTTGGCTTCTACCTTTTTGCTTAGAACTGGGTTTCCATCTGAGCTCTTGATATTCATACAATTGGTTCTCTTTTCTACAAAAATCTCTTTAATTTTCGTGTAGGCAGTATCTTTCTTGCCCCTAGTGAGATATGCCTCTACATTCTTACATTTGTCCTCTAGCCATCCCTGCTTAGCCATTTTGCACCTCCTGTTGATCTCATTTTTGAGACGTTTGTATTCCTTTTTGCCTGCTTCATTTACTGCTATTTTATTTTTTTCTCCTTTCATCAATCTTCTGTTACCCAAGGATTTCTACTAGCTCTTGTGTTTTTACCTACTTGATCCTCTGCTGCCTTCACTATTTCATCCCTCAAAGCTACCCATTCTTCTTCTTTCCCCCATTACTCTCAATCGTTCCCTAATTCTCTTCCTGAAACTCTCTACAACCTCTGTTTTTGTCAGTTTGTCCAGATCCCATCTCCTTAAATTCCCACCTTTTTGCAGTTTCTTCAGTTTTAGTCTACAGTTCATAACCAATAGATTGTGGTCGGAGTCCGCATCTGCCCCTGGAAATGTCTTACAATTTAAAACCTGGTTCCTAAATATCTGTCTTACCATTATATATTCTATCTGAAACCTTCAATTATCTCCAAGCCTCTTCCATGTATACTACCTTCTTTAGTGATTCTTGGACCAAGTATTAGCTATGATTAATTATGCTCTGTGCAGAATTCTACCAGGCGACTTCCTCTTTCATTTCTTACCCCCCATTCCATATTGTTAGTGTGATATTTAACTGTTAAAAATGCTTCCTTTAAATAAAGTACTAAATCTAGGACATTTCAAGAACAGGTGCTAGGAAGGCACACAAGGTGTCAAAAAGTTTAGCTTTTCGAGATGTTGCTATTTTGCCCATAAAGGTACATTGGTGTGATATTTAACTGTCAGAATAATGTTGTTTGAATCAGGTACTAAATTCAGGACATTTCAAGAACATAAGGCACTAGAAAACCAAATGAGGTGTCTGTAAGATCATGCCTTTTAAAAAAAAGAATTGAAAAAGTAATTGTCAAATGTTTTGTGAAATCTAAAAGAAGAAATAGTTTAGAGAAACATTTGATGCACCTTTGATGGTTGCTCAAAATCGTGCAATGAAGTGTGTCAAATGTTTCTCTAATCTATTTAATTTCTTCTTTTAGATTTCACAAAACTTTTGACTGATTTCAGTCTCTCTTCCATCCTTGTCCAGTCTGACTGTATGCTTTGTCTGTAATGACATTATAATCAATGAAATGTTAACTTGGAGGTACATGTCCTCCTTCTCAATGCTTGTGATTGTGAGATCGTGTTGTTATATATGACCCTGTCTTACCAACTGCATCGCATCTACTTTAGTGCACTGTTAGCTCCTCCAACATATGTGCAAGTTGATTGAAGGATAACTCAAATACTTGCATTCCAAAAATCATCTGGATGTTCAGACTTAATCAGTTAACTGTAATTTACACTTTATTTGTAAACACAGACATCATCCAGTGATCATCATGTCTTTGCCTAATCTGCAGATTTGCTGCCTAAAGCTCTCCTCAGTTTATGTATTTCATTGTGCACAGGTTGTTGCATGGTTTCATTTTATCCTTTTTTCACTGCATGCTTTGGTCCTCTTTGCATTCATAATCCTTCTAATTTTATTTTATGTTTAAAACAAAGAAGCCAACTCATAATAAACAGAAATGCAGTAGAGAAAGCAATATCAGCACCTTGACCCACACATTATCAGAAATTAGAATATTTTGTATCTATCATAGATATTCTACTGTTGCATCTGGCACTAGAATATCCAGTACTTGTATGTAGAATAGATAAACAATGTTTAGGAACTAAAAGTCTACATTCAGGAGTTCTTGCATGTATAAAACATCGAGACCATGTGAAAACAGGGCATTGGTCTTTGGTACAAAACAAAATAGAAAAATTTATAGCGTGAGGCTCCAGGTGAGCAGTTCACAAACTATAAATCTACATGAGGTCTATTCAAAAAATCACCGAGCTTCATCCACAAAATTTTTCTACACTTACCTTTCACTATTGAAATACTCTCCTCCACAATTCATACAGCACTCCCAATGCCATTTACACTTCAGACGCAGTCTTGATATGCGTCTTGCTGGATCGTGTGAAGGACCATCTGGTAATTTTCTTTTACCTCGTCTATCATTGCAAATCTTCATCCTTTCAACCAGGGTTTCAACTTTGGAAATAAAAAAAATTCTGCAGGGCTCAGGTTTGGAGAGTAAGGAGGATGAGGCAGTTCACTGATTTCGTTTTCTGTGGAAGTCATGTACCAACAAAAAAGAATGTGCAGGTGTGTTATCGTGATGCGAGAGCCATGGATTGTCTTGCCACATTTGAGGCCATTTCCTTCTCACATTTTCTCGCAGGTGACATGTCCCAATAGTACCATTGACTAACATTTTGTCCCTGTGGCACAATGTCATGATGAACTAACCTTCAAAGTCAAAGAAAACTATAAGTGTGGCTTTCATACTTTTGGAGAACATTTGCTGACCCATTGTGAAGATTGAACTTTGGTCTCAACATCACAACCATAGACACACTTCTCATCACCAGCTATGATTCTCTTAAGGAACATCTCATTCTCATTTGTGCAATGTAAAAGCTCTTCACAGATTGTGAAGCGAAGGTCTTTCTGGTCTTGTTTAAGCCATGGAAAGAATTTAGCAGCAACACAGTGCATTCCAAGATGCTGTGTCAGGATTTCATACCATGATCCAACAGAAATGTTGCATTCTTCTGTGATCTCTCGGACAGTCAGTCTTCTATTGGCATGCACAATTTCGCTGATGTTCCTAACACAAGCGTGTCATTAGATGTCGAAGAGCGTCCTGAATGAGGGTCATCTTTAACTTCTGTATGGCCTTTCTAAACCATATGAACCATTCATAACACAAAGTACGGATTCAGCACTCATCACCGTAGGCTTCCTGCATTGTTTGGTGTGTCTGTGTAAACTCTGGCATCTCAAAATTTGCAAACCGCGCAACACAACATTCTGCTCAGTACAGCACTGAACAATAACTAACAGACATACAGCATTTAAACTTCCATCAGTTACACGTTAAACACAGGCATGTGCAGCAATACCAACCGCATTTCGCTCCAGCACATCATTGGTGCAAAATTACAAATGTTCTGGAATTTTTTGAACAGACCTCGTACATACACATATTGTATTGAGTAGCTCACATTTGGCATATCAGATTTGTTGTAACAGTTTACCAATTAAACAATGGACTATCCAGGATAGAATAATGACATTATGAAAAGGATAGATTGCTACTCACCAATATAGCAGAGATGTTGAATCGCAGATGTGCACAACAAAAGAATGTCAAACAAGTAAGCTTTCTCAAACACACACACACGGCCATTGTCTCTGGATTCTTGGCCTCAGCAGACAGCAAAACAATCCTATCTCATCTGCGTTGTACAAGTTTTCAGGACTGTATTTTTTTCTAACATTTTACACATGGTGTTTTTCTTCCAAAATTCTGCATCGCTTAAAGGTGCTGATTTTTCTTCTCCTGAAATCACTTTAAAAATGATCCCATGCTTGTCCTTAAATCTTTGCAACCATCCGTTACTTGCCTTAAAATTAGAATTGCCAAGCAACTTAGCGAAATCTAGGGCTTTTTGACATATCAACAGACCGTTAATTGGTACATCCTGCGGACACATCTCATTAAACCACCCCAGTGTAGCACTGTCCACATCATCAACAGCAACCATCTTCATTCTTTTTCTTGAAGTGTTAAATTTGTCACCTACAAAACTTTCTTCAATTTCCTTTAGTTTTTTAAGAAATGTTGCTGTTGATTGTGCAAGTCCATACTTCCATGCCACATCTACTTGTTTCATTCCATTATCAATGTCTTTGAAAACCTCTGTTTTTGTCTCCAATCTTATTTGTTTCCGAGTTCCAGCCATTGTCCAAAACTTAGCGAAGTCCAAAGCATTTACATCAACTAAAAATACTCACAGATTGCAAAAATCACAAAGATGAGCTTTGTATGAGCCCAACAAAAGACTTCTGTCTGCTAGTGAAGCTCAACTATGAACAAATTAAACACTCGTTCAAACAAAGGAGCTCTTTGACGTTTGCCGCTCAGCACAGCTAGCCCGCAGCTGTATGCTATTCTCTTCTTTTAGAATAAATACAGTTATGTAGTACATAGTGAAGCTTCTGGAAATAAAGTGCTGAAAGTATAGCAACTGAATAAACAATACCTACCACTATAGTGAGCTGCTTAGAAGTAGGAAATAGTAAAGTCCTCAAAATTTGGTCTTTGTTATAACAGGGTGTTGCTAAATTTACTTCATCATTGTAATGAGGAGTAATTAACATAGTACTTATGGGAAATCAGCTGGGGCCATATAAAATTGTTGCTGTACCTTGGTTTATCATTGTATTGGTAATCGTTATATGGGGGTTTGACTGTATTTTCAGTTTGCCAGTTAATATAGACAGACATGCAGTAGAAAAAAGAAAAGAGTGTTGGATAGTTTTGGAGTGCAATTATTATCCTCACAGGCTGTGTTAGATCAGTGTTTGGAAAAGAACATTCGTAACACTATATTATTCATTGTCATGTTGTAAAGAGTGATTCAGAGAGACATCTCCACCTACAAGCATGCTCTGTACCAAATAGGCCTTCCTCAGTGGTTGAACATAGTGTTGTGAAAAAATGCCTCTATGTTAATGACTTACCATTAAATATCAGCTCCATTAAGTATTAGCTCTTCATAGGTTCTGTTCGCAGATGATACTTTTTAATTCAGAAAAATTTCCCAAATCTGTGTTCGATACCCTCATTGCTGTAGAAACTTGGTTTCAGCTAAATGGGTTTACTCTAAACATAGCTAAGGCTCACATGATGCAATTCAAAACCAAACAGTCGAAATATGAGCAGATTTAGATTGTTCACAATAACCAAAATATAGAAAAAGATGACTCAGTCAAATTCTTGGTTTGAAATCTGGATAAAAATTTGAGCTGGCGAGCAAATGTTAAGTACCTAGCAAACAAACTGAGCAGCTTTGCATTTGCAGTGTGCAAATATTATCAAGTGAAACTGACACGAACACATGAAAAGTAGCATATACAAGCTACTTTGCATCAGTTGTTAGGTATGGCATTGTTTAATGGGCAACTCAACAAACATAGTGCTTATGTGCACTGTAAATCATAAAGAACTATGTCATACATTATTTATAAAACTTAAAATATCAACCTTGCCATCCCTGTTACCTTTTTGTGCACCTACAGAAATTATTTGTTCATTCACGAGATACTAGAACCAAGAAAATTTTATGTTTCCCACCCACGTGCCTCAAACTGTATGCTCAGGGACCTCAATACACGGGAATGAAAATTAATAATAAATTAAAGGGGAACAACTTAACGCAGGTGAATTTAGGTCAACTTGAAGGAAAGCTACATGAGACAGTGACATTGAAATGTTATTACTCAGTGGATGAATTAATGCAGGACAAACTGGATTTGAGCTGTATACAATGTGTCACATATCCCAAGAAATATTGTTATAGCATTATTATTTATTATTGTAAAAATCATTGTAACAGTATTCTAAATTTTCCACATGTCTCTTGTACACAAACCAAATAGATTGCAAATTATGTCATGAAAAGAATAAACCACAATTCCACTGAACGTAGTGACAGAAAATAGCCTGCACAGGATATGGTGGCTGATGCGCAGTGACCAGTTTTCTTCCAAAGCGCTGGGTGAGTTCATTTGTTTGTTCGTAAGGGGATGGTGGCAAATTTTTTCCACCTTTTGGCCGATCAGCTATGATAGAATTGGGGCACGCGCCCTGCAATCTTTCTCAAATGATTTTACAGAACTTGTTGTTATTATGGTCTTCAGTCCAAAGACTGGTTTGATGCAGCTCTCCATGCTACCCTATTCTGTGCAAGGTTCTTCATCTCTGAGTAACTACTGCAACCCACATCCTTCTGAATCTGCTTAGTCTGCTTAGTGTATTCATCCCTTGGTCTCCCTCTACGATTTTTACCCTCCACACTTCCCTCCAATTCTAAATTGGTGATCGCTCGATGCCACAGAATGTATCCTACCAACCAAACCCTTCTTCTAGTCAAGTTGTGCCACAGATTTCTTTTTTCCCCAGTTCTATTCAGTACCTCCTCATTAGTTACATGATCTACCCATCTAATCTTCAGCATTCTTCTGTAGCACCACATTTCGAAAGCTTCTATTCTCTTCTTGTCTAAACTATTTATCGTCCATGTTTCACTTCCATACATGGCTAAACTCCAAACAAATACTTTCAGAAACGACTTCCTGACACTTAAATCTATACTCGATGTTAACAAATTTCTTTTCTTCAGAAACACTTTCCTTGCCATTGCCAGTCTACATTTTATATCCTCTCTACTTAGACCATCATCAGTTAGTTTGCTTCCCAAATAGCGAAACCCTTCTACTACTTTAAGTGCCTCATTTCCCAATCTAATTCCCTCAGCTTCACCTGATTTAATGCGACTACATTGCATTATTCTTGTTTTGCTTTTGTTGTTCATCTTATATCCGCCTTTCAAGACACTGTACATTCTGTTCAACTGCTCTTCCAGGTCCTTCGCTGTCTAATTACAATGTCATCGGAAAACCTCAAAGTTTTTATTTCTTCTCCCTGGATTTTAATTCCTACTCCGAATTTTTCTTTTGTTTCCTTCACTGCTTGCTCAGTATATACTTATTGAATAACATTGGGTATAGGCTACAACCCTATCTCACTCCCTTCTCAACCACTGCTTCCCTTTCATGCTCCTCAACTTGCCAACTGGTTTCTTTATAAATTGTAAATAGTCTTTCGCTCCCTGTGTTTGACCCCTGCCACCTTCAGAATTTGAAAGAGAGTATTCCAGTTAACATTGTCAAAAGCTTTCTCTAAGTCTACAAATGCTAGAAATGGAGGTTTGCCTGTCCTTAACCTATCATCTAAGATAAGTCGCAGGTTCAGTATTGCCTCATGTGTTCCAACATTTCGACAGGATCCAAACTGATCTTTTCCAAGGTTGGGTTCTGCCAGTTTTTCCATTCGTCTGTATAGAATTTGTGTTCGTATTTTGCAGCCGTGACTTATTAAACTGATAGTTCAGTAATTTTCGCACCTGTCAGCACTTGCTTTCTTTGGGATTGGAATTATTATATTCTTCTTGAAGTTTGAGGGTATTTCGCCTGTCTCATACAACTTGCTCACCAGATGGTAGTTTTGTCAGTGCTGCCTCTCCCAAGACTATCAGTAGTTCTAATGGAATGTTGTCTACTCACGGGGCCTGGTTTCGATTTAGATCTTTCAGTGTTCTGTCAAATTCTTCACCCAATATCATATTTCCCATTTCATCTTCATCCTCATCCTCTTCCATTTCAATAATATTGCCCTCAAGTGCATCCCCTTTGTATAGACCCTCTATATACACTTTCCACCTTTCTGCTTTCTATCTTTGCTCAGAACAGGTTTTCCACATCAGCTCCTGATATTCATACAGGTAGTTCTCTTTTCCCCAAAGGTCTCTCTAATTTTTCTGTAGGCTGTATCTATCTTACCCTTAGTGATATATGTGTCTACATCCTTACATTTGTCTGCTAGCCATTCCTGCTTAGCCATTTTGCACTTCCTGTCGATGCCATTTTTGAGACATTTGTATTCATTTTTGTCTGCTTCATTTACTGCATTTTTATATTTTCTCCTTTCATCAGTTAAATTCAATATCTCTTCTGTTAGCCAAGTATTTCTGCTAGTCCTTGTCTTTTTACTTACTTGATCCTACGCTGTCTTCACTACTTCATCTCTCAAAGCTACCCATTCTTCTTCTACTGTATTTCTTTCCTCCATTCTTGTCAATCATTCCCTAACGTTCTCTCTGAAATTCTCTACAACCTCTGGTTCTTTCAATTTATCCATGTCCACAGAAATTATTCGGTAAAAAAATTTCAGTTTTGCTTCACTTATAGCTTTATATGTCAGGTTCGTGTTGATATTCCCATAATTTCATTAATGGTCATAGTTATTGTGGTATTTATGTGGAAGTAAGACATAGCATGAAATTCAGAAAAGTGTGCAATGAAAAATAGTAGTCTCTACGATTTTGAGTTTGGTGTATAATGCATAATATGTTGTCGCAGGTGAAATTTAGCTAACGTATTGAATTTTTCTTTGGACTTGGGCAGACTTATCTATCTGCCACCAATCTCAAGAAAACTGATCTGATGTAGCACACACATTTGCAGTTGCACCACACCAGTGATAAAGCTAGTGTGAAATATCTGCAACATTCCTCATATTTCATGAATGATTTCAGATATCAAAATGAGATTTTGGCAAATGATAGCTCCCAAAGAGGAGATTGTTTTACCATATGATTATTATGGAAAACTTCATTATCTGTCACGTGGTTCCTGTAACTACAGAATTTTTCGATGAAAGAATGTAATTTTTAAGGGCCATCAATAGCTGGTGAAACAAGAAATGCTAAGGCTTTTGGAAGAACATAAGTGAAGAAGTTACACATTTTTTTGTACCGAGGATGTGCTTTTTCACAAACTGTTGACTACCTCAGTTCCTCACATAGTAAACTCAATAAACCACTGTTTCACAATTGTCTCGCAATTGTATCTGTGCAACAGGTTAGTGATGTGAGAATGTGTAAATGCTGCTGTGTTTTGGCAAAAAAAAAAAAAAAAAAAAAAAAGCAAATTTTAACATGGCAACCAGAGAAATGAGTAGGTTTTTCTCAAAATTTGCCACTCATGACACTTGTCTGAAAGTTACAAATGGTTAACAAGCCAGGCAAAAATAAATCGCTACATTTCTTATTAGTTGCTAACAAAAGCAGAGGTGATAGTACATCTTTTTGTACGGTCACCATGCAAGTGTGGGTGTGGAAGTCAGCCCCCCCCCCCTTAATATTTACAAAAAATGAGAGTGTAAGCTTCAGTTTAGAATGGCACTTCCCCTCCAACACTTGGCATTTCCCCTACAACACCTGTCCATAACCTCCACCACTAATGCTCTCCCCACATGTGCCCTGCCGTCTGTGCATCTACTGGCCACCCATTCTACGTGGACTATATCGGTGTGTACCATACCACCAGACAGAAGAATTTGAGTCATCTTACACCTACATAGCCTTGTTTCTGTTAGGTACCTCTCTCTCGACCTAAGAGCTGATTGCACTTAATTTCTCATGATTTATGGAAGTACTTCACCATGCTGGTACAAATCCCCATAGCATAGCACTATTACGGATGATAAAAAAATGGCTTTATTGCTACAAAGTTCCAACTAAGTCAGGAAATAAATGAAAGTGCAATTGTCACACCTCAAAAATTATCATAATTGTTTTCTTACCTATGAAACAATGTTGAAACATATAGTGCTTGAATCTTTAAAAATATATTGGGAAGTGGCACTTAAAACAATTACTATTTCTGTGTAAGGAAGTACTGAAAAACAATCCATGTATATTGAAGCCCTGAAAGTTTATTTTTTCACTGTGACAAAGTTTCAAACTGATCAAAAGTTGTTACTACAGTTTAGCTGCAATGTGATCCGTAGTAAGTGAGCACTCTCCCTATAGCTGTAACATTTGTCCATATGATTTTTCTATGTTTTCCAAAGTTAAGACTCTGCTGAATGGATTTTAGATATATGTTTTCCTTTAGTGGAGATTTTTAGCATTTTAACCACTGTTACCTTCGTGTATGTTGTAACTTGGACACACAACACAACCAATAATGTTAGTACAACTTTATTAGACTGTGGTATGTTTGCCAATTACCATAACATAGGTGAAGACAGTGAGTTAAGGCAAATGTATGCAAGCAGTAATAACACAATAACTGAGTGTGCATGCAGTGTGGCAGGGTTTAAATAGGCATTTGCCCGTAGCAGGCTCTGTAACAAGTTAACAGTGTTGCTCTTTCATGGTGCACTCTTGTGGATGGCAACACACTGCTAATGTGCACGGCTTTCAAGTATGCGCACATTTCTTCATTCCTCTTTCCTTGGGGAACAGCTTGGATTCAAGAGATGGCCATGGTGTCTCCCTCCGTGAGGCTCTGACTGAGATGACGCGCAGACACAGGAGTGCATGGTTGGAAGTACTTGGGCCATGGGCAGCATCGCAGTCTGCCTTCTCACATCAACTCATATGGTAGAACAGATGAAATTGGCGCGAGTTCTAACTCGAGGGCCTGGTGGTGGTGGTCGCCCCACAGTAGGCAGCTGAAGTGGAGGAGATGGCTCTGGTGTGGATGGCGGCTGCATTGCTACAGCTAGCAGTATTGGAGAAGTTGTACCAGGTTCATCCACCAGTGATGGAGCCCCCTAGTATGTCGTGGCAGGGACCCTGACACATCAGGTGATCCGTCAAGCAATGCCGACTGGTGTGGTATTATCTGTGTACTGGCCGGGTTGTCCAGTTATCCATGCGCAGGAACAACTGGTCATAATGATGTGCACAGAGGCACTTCTCCATATGGATGTTACAGAGAGATGGTCACAGCATCGGGATATGACACCAGGAATTCGTTTTGGGCGGTATTGGAGAAGCTGTACCAGGTTCATCCACCAGTGATGGAGCCCCCTAGTATGTCGTGGCAGGGACCCAGACACATCAGGTGATCCGACAAGCAATGCTGACTGGTGTGGTATTATCTGTGTACTGGCCGGGTTGTCCAGTTATCCATGCGCAGGAACAACTGGTCATAATGACGTGCACAGAAGCACTTCTCTGTATGGATGTCAGAGAGATGGTCACAGCATCGGGATATGACAGCAGGAGTTCGTTTTGGGCGAAAATTGGTTTGCCAAGATGGCCAGAAACAGCATGACAGTTGCATGGGTTGGCGTCTCTGGCCGGGCCACAGGAGATGCAAGAGTGCCTGAGGTTGATGCCCACGTAGCAGTTTGGCAGGGCTGTTGTTGCCGAACGGTGTGAACTGCTAGAAAGACAGAAACTGATCCAAGGCGACATTGGACAGGGACTGAGTCACATACTTTTTCATTTGCATTTTGAATGTTCTTACTAACCTTTAAGCCTCACCATCGGACTGCAGGTGGAAGGGCGGGGTGAATATGTGGTGAATCCTGTGGGCGTTGCAGTGGGATGCAAGTGCCTGTGACACAAACTGAGGGTCATTATCAGAGACCAGTTTCACCCGTCCTTTGATGGAAAATTTTTTCGATGGGGACCATGGTGGCAGAGGTCAAAGTTGACGGGCAACGAACAACATATAGAAACTGAGAGAATGCATCAATTACTATTAGCCAGTATGCATTAAGAAACTGGCTTGTGACATCAATATGGAGATAGCCCCAGTCATGCGAAGGTTGCAGCCGCGGAGGCAACACTACTCGCGAAGCAGCTTGCTGTGATGTGCATTGAGAACATGCCATAATGAAATGAGTGATGTTGCAGTCCAAACCAGTCTCAAAAACATGACAGTGGGCTAATGCCTTCATGTGTGACACCCCCAGTGATTAGTTAGCAGCAATTGCAAGATCTCTGAATGGAGAGCCAAGGGAACCTCTATGTGAGGAGCTGAATAGTCCATATCAAGAAGCAGAACACCATCAGTGACAGAGAAATGGTGCTGAAACACACAGTAGTCACAGAGGGGTTGGATGCCCGTGATGGAGGCACCTCATATCAGCCATGTTGTACATAATGTATCACTTTCTGTAAAATCTGATCAGTGGCACTAGTCTCCGTGACCCAAGCACTAGTGATTTTAAAACCATTGACAGTTTTTTGAGCACGTTCATCAACGTGGAAATTCCTCTCGATCAAAAACTGGGTCCGACGGCCAGAAGACAGGAGAGCACATCAGCATTTGCATGTTTAGCCATGGGGCACAAGTGAATCTTGTAGTTGTACCAAGAGAGGAACAGCGCACAACATTGAAGGCGATGTGCTGCTTTGTCTGGCAATGAAGCGGAGGGGTTAAACAGTGAAACTAACGACTTGTGATCCATGATGAGATGGAATTTTACACCATACAGCAAAACATGAAATTCTTTAAGGTTTCTTTCTACATTTTTGAATATCTAGTCTGAGTTGAATTAAGTATCTTCGACACATGTACAATAGTCCGCTCGGAGCCATCAGAATATTTACGAGTTAACAGAGCCCTCAGCCCATGATGGGGCACTTCTGTTGCTAACACTAAATGTTGACCCGGTTGGTAGCTTATGAGGCAAGGTGCAGATTCTAACATAGACTTCAGTTTGGAAAACGCAGTTTCATATGCCTGCAACCAGTGGAAAGATGTACCCTTATGCAACAAGGCATGTAACGGTTGTGCAACTAACACCACCCACAGAAAAAACTGATGATAATAAGCTATCTTACCTTTAAAAAAAACCTGGAGTTCCTTGACGAACATAGGGCGCATAGGAGCCACAATGCAGTGACATTCTGAAAAACCCAAGAGAAACAATAGATGGGTGATAGAAGCGGCACTTTTCCAAATTGCATTTTAACCCGGCAGCCTGTAACATGAAAAAAGTGTATGTAAGTTGTTGAGATGTTCAGCAGTGGAGGAGCCAGAGACCACAATATCATCAAGATAGTTTGCACAGCCAGGCACAGACTTCATGAGGTGTTCGAGAAACCATTGAAAATTTGCCAGGGTGCTGGTCACGCCAAATGGTAACCACAAGTGTTGGTACAAGCCAAAATGTGTGTTAAAGACCAAGAGCCATTGAGAGTCAGCATCAACACAAAGCTGCAAATATTCATCAGAGGGTTCAATCTTGGAAAAATAATGACTACCAGTAAGCTTAGCAAAACGTTTGTCAGGGCGCGGGAAGGGATATGTGTCAGTGATAGACTGTGCATGGACAGAAACTTTGAAATCGCTGCAAAGGCGTAACCATCCCAACGGCTTCTTGACTATAACTAAGGAATAGCCCATTCACTGGATGTGATCATATGGATGACCCCGCAGGCCATGAGGCAGTTGAGCTCCACCTTGACTTGATCATGGAGCGTAATCAACACTGGGCAAGCCCATGAGAAACAGAGTCTGGCCAAAGGGTTCATAGTGATGTGGGCTTTTAAATTGTTGGCACAACCCAAACCCACATGAAACAGGGTGGAAAATTCAGAGCATAAAGAGTCAAATTGTGTATAAGGCCCTTGATCAGAGACAAGATTAACTTAATTGGGAACAGTAAACCTGAAAAGGTTAAAGGCATCCAAACCAATCAAATTTTTGGTGCATGCACTGTTCACCAGCAGGTTTATTGTAGATGACTAATGTACGTGATACTGGTGCTAAAGGGGAGAGCTGAAGTCCATGTACGTATGCAAGTTGAGTAATGACATGGCAACACCATTATGGACTTGCATGTGCCAAACCGTCTGATAAACCTTGACGTCAGTAAAAAGCCTGTTTGGTGCAACAATGATTGCGATACACAACTGATATCCATGTCAGCATCTGCGATAGGCTGTTGAAATTTTGCATTACCAGGAGGAGCCAAGTTACCCATTTTGTTGCACTGGCAGCAAATGGCCCGTCACTTAGGACTGTCCAGCCTATCATGAATGACAACGTGATGACGAGGGAAGCATGGAGTGCTTACATTGTTGCTCATTGCTGGGCTCGCTAAGCTGCTGCTGTAGCTGTGATTGTCACAGTGAGACAGTGAGTTGGGCCGGCTGCCATGATGTTTTGCCCGTGTGCGGATCGCTGCCACCATATCGTCCCCCTGTGAACCTTCCGACAAACTGGGGGGGGGGGGGGCAGGGGGAGGGAAGGGGGGGGGAGTGAAGTGAAGTGGTTTGAACCTCTGCAACCTCACACTGAGATCCAATTTGAGTGCCCACAGCCCTCGAAACCTGAAGAGATTGTGCAGTAGTGAGAACGTTGGAGAGGGAGGGGTATTTACATTGAAGGACCCACTCACAAACATCACAGTCGTGAACCAACCGAATGATTGCATCCGGAACCATTTGGTCAGCATATGACTCTCTATGTACATCAATGACAAAAGTGATAACGATAGCTTAACTGTGAAGCTCAGCTGCCGAAGTCTTATAGGAATGTTCTGGTTTCTTGCAACACCAATAGAACTTGACACGAGTGACTATGACATGTGTCTGTATACAATAGTATTTCGAAAGAAGGTCGCACACGTTATCAAAAGAGAATGAAGATGTATCCTGCATGGGGGCCATTTGGCAAAGGAGTTGATACATGCAAGGTGATAACCAAGACAAAAAGAAAACACGGCATAAGGTAGTATCCGTCAATCCAAACACATGGAAATTCTGCCACAACTGTTTTTATAGGCTTCCCATTCTTTGACAGACTCATTATAAGCCAGAAACAGTGGGGGATGAACGACCTGAGCAGTGACAAGCAAAACAGGAGGTGCAAGGGGTGACACGGCAGGCAACGTAGATTGAGATGGACCCGAACTGGTCAGAACAGGGGCAGGTGTTTGCCGTACTTGGGTTTGATTGTGTTGCGCTGTGGCGAAAACCTCCTGCTGTTGACTGAGATGCTGCAGTGCCGCAGTAAGTATCCCTAGCTCATCAACCAGCTGACATCAGAGCTCATCAGTTGCACTGTCAGACATCGTAGATGCACAGAGGACCAACCAGGGACTGAAAACCATGTGGAGAACAATCCCACACTCATCGTCACTTGCATTGTAACTTGGACACACAACACCACCAAGAATGTTAGTACAACTTCATTAGACTGTAGCATGTACACCAATCACCATAACACACACTGAACAGAAGAAGGTAAGGCAAATGTATGCAAGCAGTAATAACATGATAACTGAGCACAAGTGTGGTGCAGCATGGGTTAAATGTGCACTCGCCCATGGGGGACTCCATCTGAAGTTCACAGTATTGCTCCTTCGTGGCGCACTCTCGTGCATGACAACACATTGCTAATGCCCACGGCTTTCAAGTATGCGCACATTACTTTAGTGCATTTTAGTATCGGCATGTAAGACCACAAGGACAAGTGCCCAAAATCCTACCACCACCAAGAGTTTCTGTAGCGATGGATGTCCTCAGGTGTTCCATGTTCATATTATTCCACTTTAATGGAAGCAACAACTCAGTTGAACATACAGATGATATCATTAATCAATGACAATGAGGAAATCTGAGAGCTTACATATTTTGAAAGAGTAAAGTAAATGGGTTGTATTGCAAAATTATTCAAGCATTCTTTGTAGAAGACTCACTGACTTGTCTAAGTTTTTCAGATCTGTAAGTGTTATATGGTTTGTTAAACATATTTGCTTTATTATTGATGTATAGGAGACTGATCATAATTTTAAAAGCACAGATTACATTTGTATACAATTGTAGTTTTATGTCTCACTTTTTTTCAAATTCTCTAATAATTGATGAAATTCACAAAATTCTTTTCCAGTTACGATATCTGTTTGCTTTGTACACAGAGAGTATTCTTTGTGGGTGAAAAGTCCACACAGTAACATTGTGTGGTTGGCAGCTACAATGATCACGTGAGTATTAATTTTTATTGTAAATAACTTGATGTTTCATGCAATGGTGAATACTAATATTCAATCTCTGAAAATAAAGATTTTAAATGCTCAGCTTATGTAGAGGCAGATGAAGCCTCTCAAAAAAAGAAACATGCAGAATTAAGCAGTCTCCAACCAAACTCCCCCCAGCCCCCCCACCCCACCCCACCCCACCTCCCACCCTACTCACTTACCCACTTACCAACTGCATATTATTATTATTATTATTATTATTATTATTATTATTATTATTACTATTATTGCAAATTTAAGTAGTGGCTGGGTTAAAACCCAGGATGTTTTGATTATGAGAAAAGATACTGCTACTAGACATTGGGTCCATATTGCAGTACACTCATGACTTATTAAATTAGAGACTCCTCTCTAGTGGTGTGTAGCACCTCCTTTCACCCTAATGGTGACAACATATTGTAGTGTGAACCCCACAAGAATCTCAAAAGCTCATTCCAAGTTACACTTATCTCATTATTTGATTACGTGCCATATTATTAAATAAGTTGAAATCAGGTGACCTTAGGAATGAGAGGATTGGGGTTGGGGTTTGGGTTCGTATAATGAGTGTTCATCAAACCGTTATGATTCAATTTGGAAATTATGAGGCACTTCATTGTCTTGGTGATGGTAGAGATGGGTACTGTAGATGAACAAACTGATGCACATTATTGTGCAGTAGACACCTGTACCATTCACTACTGAGAGATGATATCAATTGTATCAAGCTTCACATCATCCCATGTGAGCAAATTCCATGTGAGAAGACTGCCACCACCTGCCCAAATGAGATCCTGTTGATAAACTCACCTCATGTGCTTCTGATATATTCACATCCTTGAATGATATAAAATTACTGAACTGAGTGTTATTGTTCGGATTAAACTACCCTTTTATTTTATTTTGTTCAGTACCATGTAATTTCAGCTTTGTAGCTGTTATCAAGCGTGTGCAATATGTATTTCATCAAGTGTGTGCAATATGTATTTCAGTATGGACCCACGGTCTAGTAGTAGTGTCTTTGATTTTTAATCAAAACATACAGGGTGCTGGGTTGGAAGCCAGCCACTGCTTAAATTTTGAATACAAGTAACCAGCAATGTCAGCTGAAGACTGTCAGTATAAGGAGTCAAATACTAACAAAGAGATAGAGGGGCTGGCCAGTACTTACCTCAGCTCAGTACAGCCGATAGATACACATAAAACAGAACCGAAAATTTACGTTCCTAGCTTTCGGAACAAATGTTCCTTCATCGGGGAGGAGAGAGGGGAAAGAAAGGGAAGAAGGGAAAGGAGATTCAGTTACTCACAACCCAGGTAATGTTGCTTCATAATCCTTTGCATATGTGCAGGATACGTGGCCTGTAATTGAAAAAGTATCATGCTGCTCTCCATTGGCAAAATGTTTCGTATTACTCCACCATTTGGCTCTCCAGGAAGGACTGCCAAGGATTAGGTAATCATGGGAAAAAGACTGAATAACCAATGAGAGGGTAATCTACTATAAGTCAAAATATGGAATGTCAGGAAATTGAACATGATAGGGAAGTTAGAAGATCTGAAAATGGAAATTCAAAGGCTAGGTCTAGATCTAGTGGGGGACGGTGAAGTAAAATGGAAAAAAAGATAAGGATTTCTGGTCAGGTGAATATTGGGTAATAACAGCAGCATAAAATGGTATAAAAGGAGTAGCATGTGTAATGAAAAAAGTTTGGCAGAAACTGAGTCATCGCAAACACTTCAGTGATAAGGTTGTTCTCATTAGAATCGACAGCAGACTAATATCAACAAAAGTAGTTCATATTTATACATGCTGATCTCACAAGCAGAATATAAAGAAATAGAGAAAGTATATGATAGTATGTAAAAGGAGTAAAAGGAGATGATACTCTAATAATTGTGAGTGATGGGAACATCATTGTAGGGAAAGGAATAGAACAAAGAGTTATGGCAGAAAGTGGGAATGGTAGTAGGAATGAGAGAGTAGGACTTGAGTTCCGGAATAAATTTGAGCTATTAATACAAATACACTGTTCCAGAATCACAAGAGAGGATTTATACTTGGAAAAGGTCTGGAAATACAGAAAGATTAGAGCTCTATTACATTGTGATCAGGAAGAGATTCAGAAATCAGGTATTGGATTTGTAAAGCATAACCGGAAGAAGATATAGACTCAGATCACGGTTTAGTAATGATGAAGAGTAGGCCAAAGTTTGAGAGACTTGTACGGAAGAAACAGTGTGCAGAGAAGTGGGCTCTACTACACTGCGGAATGATGTGATGCTACATTGCCTAATTGTGATATTGAATAGCACAGTGCACAGTTCAGCCGGGGGGTGGGGACTGACTTCGCTAAAAAGGGTAATTAAAAAATTTGAACAGACAGTCATAGGTATGACGAAGTAACTGTGAAATTAATTGTTGAAAGAAGGAAATCCAAAAGTGTCAGGAAAAATCAGGAATCATTCTGTGCATTGAAGAAGCAATGACTGAAACACAAGAAAGGTTCAAGAGTGCGATTGAAATTCAGCGTGAAAAGATATTGATGATAAAATTTGCTCATGGCACTACTATCCTGAGTGAAAGTGATGAATAATTACAGAACATGTTGACTGGAATGAAGACTAATGACTACAGAATATGGATTGAGAGTAAACTTAAGAAAGATAAAGGTAACTAGTAGCAGAAATGAGATTAGTGATAAATGCAGACATCAGAATTGGTGATTACAAAGTAGACAAAGCAAAGGAATTCTGTCATCTTGAAAGCAAAAAAAACATATGATATACAAAAGGAGGAGGACATAAAAAGCAGGTTAATACAGGCAAATAGGGCATTCCTTGTCAAGATATGTTTGCCAGGATGAAACATCAACCTTAATCTGAGTAAGTTTCATGGTACAAGAGGAATGTATAAAGGGTAAAAACTGCTGAGGAAGACAGATATTGGAACACATCCACCAGATAATTACAGATGTAGGATGCAAGTGCCACTGAGGTGAGGAGTTTGGCACAGGAGATGAATTCTTGGCAAGCCACATCAAACCAGTTATAAGACTGACATCAAGGACAAAAAGTGAAAGCAGTATGTACTGCAGATGCTTGAAATGTCACCAAGGCTGATACTATATAATAGTGAACAAAATAATAAAATAAAATGATGGTTTAATCCTGACAGTAACAGCCAATGTGCCAAACTGACATCATTCAAGAAATTCATCTTGGCTGTGAATCTTACTGCAACTAAAATACTCAAATGTTATAGTGTGCTTTTTGTGATACATTCATACCCTGCTTTCGGCACGTATGTGCATGTATCGTGAGTCATCAGTTCAGCCAACCTTTTTCTGGTAGTGGAGTACCCAGTGGTAGTGTGTCAATGCCAATGATAGTCTCTGTGCCTTTTGATCTGTGATGAACAGAGATTCATGTATGAGGCAGTGGCTTCTGTACAGCATAGTGAGGACATGGTTTTGGATAGTATGGCTCCTTAACACTTGTTATGATTTAGAGCTGAATTGGAAAGTGACTTGCTGCAGTGTAGCTTATCTGTCTGCTGTTAAAATCCACAATAGTCAGTACTAATCCCAGTCATCAACACGTTGTTGCTCATGACAGTTGTGGTATTTTGCCAAATTAAGGTTTTCATACATATCTGAGACAATGGCAAGTGAAAGGTCCAGTGCCAGCATGGAGAGATTCATGTGTCAGGCACCCATGATCTGGCCACAGTCAAATGCACTGATATCGGTGTCTTTCCCATCCTGCTCATAACTGTCATAATGACGTCCTCTAGAGAGTCTAATAACATCCCACCTCCATGATAGACCCAGATATTCCTTTCACTGTGGTAATAAGGTTGCTTCTCTCCAGCACAGAATGCACTTTTAATTCAGTTAATCACAATTGTAGTTTTAAGGTTTATACACAGGTGCAAATGTCAAATAATAATAGTACTAAATTACAGAATTGTATACAGACATATGTTATGCACAGCCAGCATGCTTTATTGTTAAAGGAAGATATTTTAATACATTAACTGCCATGCCAACAGCTGCATTGAGTGCTTACAATTTACAAAGGAGTCATCTTTTAGGGTGGTCCTTTTTAATGTGATTGGTTGTCTGCACAGCATCCTAATAACACAGTTCTTGTTCTCTTAGATCCAATTAACACCTGAAAAGCCTATGAAGTTTGCAGCAACCCCTTTGTGAATGGCAACATCTCTGCTTAGAAAACTTCCATTACTCCCATTTTCTGTACTGCAGAATACTGTTGCCCAGTATATTCAAGACTACTTGTACTGACTAGTTTACTGTATAATCTTCACCAGATCTTGAGCATGACTTGACACACATGAAGCAAACACTGTACTTGCTTGGTTATGGATTATCTAGATCAGTTTTGTTGCTTTAAAAGGCAATGCTCTTTCATTGGAGCTATCTGGGTTGGCCCCATAGCCCGTACCAAACATTCACTTACCTAATACTTGTCCCCTACTTTTTAAACCCCATAGATGATGTCATTGATGAAAAGAAGATTATTCTTGCAAAAAATTAATGCTGATTTTTGACAAATGAATGGCTTCTTGTGACAGTAACTCATGGCATTTGGTCGCAATGTGTTCAACAGTTTGTAACAAGCTTATGTCAGTAACAGATGTCTGCTATTTTTCGCATTGCTGTTCTGATTTTTTACACAAACACACTACTTTTGTGATCATCAACAGTAAATGGAAGCTCTGCTGCACACTCAAATCTGAGAAAGTTTGTCAAGCCTATTATTCTTTTTTTATCTGAAGACTCCAGCGGAATTTCATTTACATCATCAGCTATTTTTAAGCAAGTGGAAGCTTTTGCAGTCATTTTCATCTTCAATAATGTTTTGCTACATATATTATCATATCAGTGTATTGTTGTTTAGACCAAGCTGATACATATTTCGGTAAAAACTGCTGTCGATAAATGACATCAACCCCCATCAATCCCCACTCCTGCCATTCAGTAAAAAATCGTGTTCAGCAACATTCTTGATAAGCAATACTAGGTGCAGGATGAAATTTACCAGGATGTAATATCTTAATGTATCACTGGTTCAGCAGTAAACCAATTCCACTTGAAACAATGGCCAAAATGTTGGTCCAAATAACATTATGACAATGCACGCACATACCTAAAAAGTTTTATTGCAGCTGTTTATATTGCTGACAAGTAGAAAAACTGCAGTGAAGCCTTCTTTGATGAAAAAATCCTGCAAAATGTAAGTACAACTTCAACTTCAATGTGTTGGAATTATACATGCATTGCAAAAATCTTGAGATTCTGCACTTGTTCTGGAGATAGAATTTTCTTCTCAGATATATCAAACTATCTTTGGTCACTCTCCTAATAATTGTTTTGATTTCAGTGAACTATAATTCATCTGCAATCTAGTTTTCTAAAACGAGATCTTTTGTACCTTGTTTGATACAGGTCACACAGAATGTCACAAGTATTAGTTTTTAATTTAAACTACGAATCTGGAATAGTTCCATCTCTAGGGTTAAACATTTGTTATTAAATGCATGTAACTGGATTTTATTTACATCATGGGAAGTGATTGTTGTTGCATCATTACTCTAAATGGGAAGCATTACAGTGTAACCATTAACACCCAAACATTAATACACAGCTTTGAATGTCATTGCCTAAATGGGAGGCAAGCTATTGGTAAATTATGGACTACCCTCTCATTTGCCAACTTGGTGCACTTTTCCAAAATATGGGATACACCACAAGCAACACTTCTTGGTAGGCTCTCTTATTGAAGAAACAATCTGAACACAAAATCATTCACAAAGAAAATACCTGCATTTATACTGCATTCTTCCTAGGGGATGATAGAGCCTTGTGGTGTGTGTGTGTGTGTGTGTGTGTGTGTGTGTGTGTGTGTGTTTTTTTTTTTTTTTTTTTTTTTTTTTTTTTTTTTTTTTTTTACGGGGTCATTACTTTGATTTTGTCCACTATTTTAGTGGGAGTGGCAGTTTGGTAGCCAATGGCATGTCAGCAAATCTGCTGTCACTGAACATTATTTCTACATGTCTTTTGATGAAATACAGTGAAATAAAAATTATAGCTCATACTTCAAACTTTTGGTACTCCATTATTAATTAATCAGTATAAATACAAATGTCTGAGGCCCTGTCAATTTGAACCACAGTTTCAAATTAGAAACTGCATAGAATCCTGTCATAAAAAGGATTCATACTCTTTACAGTGAACATTGTTCTACAATTTTACCATACGAAGGCTGTTGAACTAATGTCAGTGAGGATGCTTGGGGCAGCACATAAGCTCACAGCAGATGTGCATACGTATTCGCAGTGACAACTGGATATACCACACATGCAATGGTGTGTTCTTAAATAGGGGAGTTCACTGTACTTTCACCAGTAAACACCTGAAGATGACCAGAAGACTCTGTGCTGAAATACTGGCAGCAAGTTATTGATATCTGGCAGTTCACCCAAAATTTCATGGAACAATCACTCAAATGGCAAATTTTAAAATTTCGCAATGATGATACTGTTTAGGATTATGGGTGCATGATTATTGTGCTGCATTTTTTAAAACACTAGAAATAATAGACACTGACATAAAATGCTGTATATTTTCAAAAATTTGAAGAATTAGTTCCTTGTAATTCTGCTTTATTAAACCACATTTTATGTTTAACAGGTAAAACATGTTCTATTCTACACTGGTATGCTGTGTATTATTATTAACATGCGCCACAATATCATCAACAGACATTACTTACAGCATATTATTAACAAAGCTCACTGTAACATCAGTTGTTAATGTATCTTCACATCAAATCACATAGGCCACCAAGTGAAACACTCTGACAACCAAAATACTTCCGGAATCTCGAGGGGGGGGGGGAGATTTAAAGGATCTTCTGGTGTTAAATATTACCTAAAGTGTGACCTTTCAACAACATTGCTTGTCCTGCCTTAAGCTCAAGTTAAACAGAAATGTCAGCCAAAGCACTTGTTACAACCTTGCTCGTATTCTGGTATAAACAGCCATCAGAAATTTAATCTGTCTTCTTGTATGTGAATGCCATTCTATATAACATGAACAGTAGTTTTGTGTGAATTCATTCACTGTTACTCTTTCGTCATCCTCAGCTCGTAAACACTGGTGGACATCTCTGTTTATCTTGACATAATAGATAATGCTTTTCATTTAATAGAGTAGCTTTGGTAAAGAAAGAAGCAACAGCTTCCTTCACTGCATATGACTCTCTTCCTTCAGTATGTTCCAGAGAAACTCTTCTTCCTGAAAATATCCATCGCTGTGATATTTCTAGGACCTAAATCCTGCAGTTTCCACACTTCAGACCCTTTCCACACTTCAGTCCCATTGTGAAGATCAGTGCTACTTTTGTCCTTCAAAGTTTGAAAACTGAAAACTAACACCAAATTACTGAACAGTGAATTCTTTAAATCTGTTATTGAAGGAAAAAATCTTTCCCTTTGATTCCTTCTTTTCTAGGTAAGGGACTGTAGTAACAGTAATATTTAATAATCATTTCTCATTCTGTCTTTTTCCTTCTTCCAAAAGCCTACTGAAAATTCACAAAATCAGTAGTTTAAACTTTTTTCCTGACTCTCACATTCAGAACCCAAAATTTATTGAAAGTACAATGTTTGTCCTATATTGATTTTGCTAAATGGGGACAAACTGCAGGAAATGATTGCTGAGAGGATTCAAAGCAAAAAATGTGTTCTTAAGAAGGTACTTCCACTGAAAGGTGGATATAAAAGATCTTTGGCAGTGTAGGTTTCAGTGATTGAAAGATAACACGAGAAACACTAGGAGGTGGGAATGTTCCATCTGTATTAGTGTTTTAGCACCATACTCAAGAGAAGTTGCTAATAATCCCTCTCAGACATTGAGGCTGAACCAGTGCTGATGGTTCATTGCCAACACTCTATGGGAATTCTCCTTACTCCACAGGTGCTTGTTGTAAAGGTTGACAATAGTGCCTATCATAAAAGTAGCCTCATCTGCGAGCAGGATGGCCTATGCCACAAAACAGCGACAGAACCTTCGCTGCAGAGTTAAGTCCATAGTTAATAAGGCCTGCAGGAATTGTAAGTGCTATGGATAGTGGCAGTTGTCATCAAGAACATTCCACACAGTCATTTAGTTTCCCCATGCCAGTGAGCCACCTGCCTGGTCCCAATATCAGTGTCATATTCTGTAGTGCTCAACACCTTATATTTCCAACTTCAAGTGTGTGCACCTCCCTCAGAATGCATCACTAGCCATATGTCCATATGATCATTTCTGCTCCTTATCCTCACAGAGATTACTTCCTGCAGTTTTTCCCCTTTTAGCAAAATCACTGCATCTATATCTGTACTGTCTTTCATGTGTAAATGCCACTTTTCTTCCATTTTGGTATTGTGCAAGAAGAGGCCATTCATGTACAGAACTAGTTTTTCTTGTCGTACAGTATTACCATTTCCTGTTGTAGGTTGATGCTGCAGATGTCTTTCTTTGGTATAAGTTTCTTTGTGTTGTGGTCAAATCCGGACACCATTTTGACAGATATTCAAGTGCCATACAATGCCATCATTGTTGGCATTATTTCTCCTTTTGTAATAGTTTCAGTGAATGAACTTATCAAAAGGGAAGAAATTAAGTAAGTATATATGCCATTATTTTTCGTATAAATATGTTTTCATTTGTATATATGAAACATGTTCTGTTATGATATACCATTTATTTCATACTGTTGAAATGCATATCCTTACTAATATACAAATAGCGCTCAATAAGTAATGCAATACATTTTTTTCCGAAAACAAGTTAGTTTTATTCAGGATTCTAGTACATCATATTATTCCCCATTCTTTTGACTACAAAACCCTATTTTTCAATGTAATCTCCGTACGCTGTGATGACCTTATGCCAGATAACTGAGAGGGCCTGTATGCCTGCATGGTACCACTCTACTGCTTAGTATCAGAGCCAATATCTTGCTGCATCAATAACCTTCCCATGATCCACATATTGCTTCCTGTGGAGTGCATATTTCATTCGGCCCAACAGATGGAAGTTGGAAGGCACAGGATCCAGGCTGTAGGATGGATGAGGAAGAATAGCCAAGTGAAATTTTGTGAGCTCCTCTCAGGTGTGCAGACTTGTGTGAGGCCTTGCATTACCATGAAGAAAAAAAGTTCGTTAGCATTTTGAGTATATCTGGACGTTCCAACATTGCAGGACTGACAGCCGTTTGTGTCCGGCCAGCAGGCTGGAGATCAGACAGGTTTGTGTGGCCTTGTTGTGATGATGACAGATACCTCACCTAATAACTCATCTTGCTTTTGCTCACTGCCAGACAATTCTGCAAATGCTTATGAATATCTGCTATGCTCTGGTTTTCCACAGAAAGAACCTCAATCTCAATGACAGCTCTCTGCTAGGAATCCATTTCTGTTATGACGCCATTTTGAATGCTACATATAGTACCACCACATATTGCAACTTCATGAAATTATCGGGGCTGAAGAGGAAATGTTCCATGACATCCAACTACAAATTCAACATTCTTTCAACTGAAATCACCCAAGGAAAAAAATGAGTTGCAGTACTTATTTGAACACTCCTCATATCTGTTATTGTAAGTTGCTTGTTAATAATATTCACTGTTGATGTCGAGAACATACACCTTGATTAAAAATGTGGATTTAGTTTCAAATGGCTGTGTTTCTTGAACCATAAACCAAGACTGAAAGCCTGAAGGTGTGATATCTGAGTTATAGTTGATTCCCTCCCTCCCTCAAGGAGATGAGGAGGCAGTCAAAGAGGACTATATTTAAAAAACCACACATTCCAAGTATAAATGTCTTACTTCTTGGTAATTTGCACACACTCCTTTCCTGTACATTGTGTATATCATTTCTTCCTTACATTGTTGCTGCATTTCCTCGTGTTTACATATCGATGTCACTTTTTTTTTTTTTCATGGGTCTGTTCCAACTGATCACAATCTTGCTCTAGCAATTTTGCAGAGATTTTTTCTGTTGTAGCTGCCTGGTGGTTTTTAGTCATTTCAGGGCACTTCGCACTTCTCCAACTGTGGAGAAGAAAATTTTTCTTCCTTTTAACATTTGTGTTGTTCTCTATTTCTAGGGACTTCTTGTGCTAGCGTTATTGAGTAAATAGCTTGTGTCATCATTGTAAAATTCATTTCCCCTCCCTTACTATTTTTATAGTTTCATCATTGGTTAGACCACTTTTAGAACCAAATGGCTTCTGTGCATCATTTATTACTTTGTTAAAGATTTTTTTTTTATTTTTTATTTCGTAGCAGTTTCTCTGTATTTATTCAACAGTCATATATCAGCCCCCCCTCCCCTCTCTCTCCCTCCCTCTTCCAGTTCACATGCTTTTCATCTCTCCTCTTCTTTTCATATTCTTACTTTAATCTTCTCATACAGTTTCTTTATATGTTGTTTTGTATGCCTTATTCTTTTAATTCATCTGCATTTACATCTACCTGTGTACTCTTCAAACCACCATGAAGTGCACAGCAGAGGGTACATCCCATTGTACCAGTTCGAGTTTTTTCCTGTTCTATTCACTTGTGGAGTGTGGAAGCAATGATTGTTTCAATGCCTCTGTGCCTGTTGTAATTATTCTGATCTTATCTTCACAATCCCTGTGTGAGTGATGGGTTGTAGTATATTCCAAGAGTCATCTTTTAAAGCTGGTTCTTGAACCTTTGTTATTAGACTTTCTCATAGTAATTTATATCCATCTTAAGGAAACTACCAGTTCACTTTCTTCAGTATCTCTGTTATTTAGTTGCTGTCTTGCACTCAACCTCAAACCATAGGTGTCTTCTGAATCTACTTTCCATTCTCAGCATTTATTTGCTGTGATTTCAGTTGTTATCTAAACCATTTCCTACAGGTCTTCAGTTGGTGTCAGTCACTTAGAAATTGAATGCCATGTATCAAAACAACAATTATGTTTATGGAATATGCTCCCTGAGGCCTCTATTAGATACTGGATATTGGTTGAATTGTTTCTAGGACAGCTGCATTGTATTTTTGAAAATTTGTTCTAGTTCATTTTTATGATTTAGATATCCTTGCACTGACTCTTCTCCATATCAGGTAATGATCTAAGTCTTTGTGGGCCCCTGAGACTTCTTGCATTTGAGTCTAGCATCTATTAATGCATTATCCCATTCAGCTTGATTTTCATGTTTCCATGTGGATATTTTTGTTTGGGAACAGTGTAGATCTAGCAATCATGTTTTGATATATTACAAATAAAATAAAATTAATTGTATGAGTACTAGTTGTATGTTTCTTGTGAAATCAGTGTCGGACTGATTTTTTTAATTGGCACTTGGGAATTGAGATGTACAGTTGTTATTTTGATATCATAGTTTGGGCAGTCACCGTACGTTCTTCAAAAAAGTTCATCGAGGAGAACGTTTTCATCCACCTTAAATTCCTCTCCTGGCACATGAGCATTAATATATAAAGCAAAGTGTATGTGTGTATGTATCGGATCTTCTTCCAAACCCCGGGCTGGATTTCAACCAAGTTTAGCACAAAACAGTAGGCCTCACAAGTACCTGCACTGTGGGGTTTTATAACCTCCTAGCACTGATAGGAGCGGAGATCCAGGCAAAAACATGTATTTTCCAGCTCCCCCTCCCCTTCCCCACTTACAGGCAGCACTGCAGCACAGGCATGTTGTGTGAAAACAGTATTGGCCTGCCAGATGAACGTGTTTTGCAGGGCAGCCTATATGCCGGGCAAGAAACAATTTCCCAGGTGCAGACATGTAGGCTGCCCTTTATGACAGACATGTCATGTTTGAGTAATATCAGCTTGCTTTGTCAACCTGTTTTGCATGGCAGCCTGTATGTCAGGGACAAATAACTGATTTTCAAGCCACTGGTGTGTAGCCTGCCCAGCATGACAGGAATATTGAGGGAATATTATCAGCCTGCTTTATTGAACTGTATTGCATATTGAGATGATAGAGGAGGGTATGAACAGGGTGAGGGAGAGTAAGAAGTGGACAGAGAGAAAGGAGTTGGGGGAGATGCATGAGGCAGGTGTAAGGTATAGAGGGGTGGTGGGCAGTTGATAAAAGAAGAGGGAGAGGTGAAGATGGAAAGAGAGAGAGGGAGGAAGATATGGTCAGAGAGAGAGAGGGGGGTCAAGGAAATGGACAAAGAGAAAGGGGGGGGGGGGAGAAGATGAAGAGAGAGATGGTGGGTGGGAGGGAGATAGACAGATGAGGATGAAGTGGCCAGACTGAGGGGGTAGGAGGTGGACACAGAAAGGAGGAGAAAAGAGTGAATTCAATATATATGTTGGAGAAACATACAGGCAAAGCCACAAGGGAAAGGGTAGTTATATTATAATTGAAAAATAACCTGTGAAAACCAATCAGTAGGTGTTTATCGTGGCTGTTTACAGTGAATCCTGTACCCAGATCATGTCATTTTGGCCGGCTGGAGTGGCCGAGCGGTTCTAGGCGCTTCAGTCTGGAACCACGCGACCGCTGCGGTTGCAGGTTCGAATCCTGCCTCGGGCATGGATGTGTGTGATGTCCTTAGGTTAGTTAGGTTTAAGTAGTTCTAAGTTCTAGGTGACTCATGAGCTCAGATGTTAAGTCCCATCATGCTCAGAACCATTTGAACCATGTCTTTCCTTAGATTCCAATAAAATAAGATTGCCTTTCACTTTTCTAGGATTGTATTCCCAGTCTAGTTTATCTTGGAGGGACATGACCCCAGGCTTCAGTTTGATTCTTTAATTAGGAACTACTTTTAAGGTACCCTGATGAAACAAAAATCATACAATCCGTGTTTCTATATAAATACCTGGTTTCAGACTTTATTTTTCTTCTTCCTTGATCATGTCTGTTCCCACTAATACATTTACCTTCTTTTCATTGAATTTTCTCAACTTTTTGGGTTTTACCAAGGCAGGTTGTCACCCCTTCAAACATTTGCATCATGATTTGTCCTGTAAGAGTGCAGATGCACATGGTTGTCAATGGGAGTTGGTGAGATGCACCTTGCTGCTGATTTGAGATTGTGTGTGTGTGTGTGTGTGTGTGTGTGTGTGTGTGTGTGTGTGTGTGATGACAGAACCATATATAAGGGTGAGAACTGAACTACCAAATGGCTGCTCGTGACATCAGAGCAGGCATGGCTCGGAATCTAAAGAACAGTGTGGTGTGCGATGGAGCTCCATCCATGACAAAGTTCTATGATCATGGGACTCGGTACCTATAGAGACCTGTAGAAAACACAGAATTGGATTTGACTCAGGAGCATCATGAGACTCTGTTCCTGTTATGGACTTTTGGAGTAGTTTTTGTTGATCAGAATTTAAATCCTTGTTTGTGAACCTACCAGCACATGTTACTAGATAATAGCAGTCATTTCACAGGAGATGTCTAGTAGAAGGTGGGGTCCCTCTGAAACGAGAAAGAAGATTGTATCAAGGAGGAGAGAACCCTCACAGTACTCTGGGTTAGTTGGATTACTATTTGCACTCAACAGGGTTTATGTTTTTATGGAGCCTGCCTACACCTCATCTAAAGAGACCCCCTCCCTTCCCACAACTCTGCCCCCTCCTTGCCATGCTTTGAGGGATACATTTTTATTTGATTTCTGTAACAAGGCCTGTCCAGGTCAGTTGACCATGGCCATAGCTACACTACAGCTCTCATTTGAGCATTAAACCCTTCCATCTGACCTGAAAGAGTCTTTGTTAAGGCAGTGTCCCACAAAAGAAGTAGCAGCACTGTATGAACCAGAACACTGTATCACAGCTGCAGTGAACTCAGTTAAAAACACTTTCTTCATTGACTGTGGGATGAATTCTTCTACTATCTGTATGGTAACCTTGTAGCTGTGAGAGGGAGAAGCAGGGGTGGGGGTTCACTGTGAACATCTATAAACTTTCATGTCAGCATAATTAAATGCATCTTATATCAATAATATACCGTGTATATCTTGTAAAACACTGAAGTGCAGAAATTGAGTCCATCATTTCCAGTCGCTCTGCGTAAAGTCAAACAATAACCAAACCACACATATCCTGCACATTTTTGTGCATTAAAATCAAACAGTAGAAAATCCAGAATTGAATAATGATAATGACAATGTTATAGGGGAGATGTTGAGTCTCAGGGAGGCACAACAAAAAGACTGCTATACATTTAGTTTTCGGCCAAAAGGCCTTGATTTTAAGAAGACAAAACTCTCTCTCTCTCTCTCTCTCTCTCTCTCTTTCCCTCTCTCTCTCTCTCTCTCTCTCTCTCTCTCTTCATGCAAGCACAACTCACACACACACACACTTAGTCACAGCCATGGAAGCCCACATTGTATGATCACATATAATATACAGAACATAAAATCCCATCTGAGGCCTGCGATCATTTTTATGTTAATAGTTGACAACCAATGCTGTACAATTGCAATAAAGTCATGAGATGGTCAATTGACTCTTTTATTAGAACATGTAACGCGTTTTGGGATTACACCCATCTTCAGACATGACAAACTTCAACTCCTTCCTAACCAACCAGGCGTACACCCGTGACAACTCAAAGAAAGTGTCCAATAGGATATGACTATAACTACGACACAAGCACTCTTGAAGCAGAGCGTATACGCTCAAGACTGCTTGTGTCACAGTTATTGTCATATGTTATTGGACACTTTCTTTGAATTGTCAACGGTGTGTGTTGTTTAGGAAGGAGTTGAAGTTTGTGATGTCTGAGGTGGGTGTAATCCCAAAATGCATAACATGTCCTAATAAAAGAGTTAATTGAACATCCCATGACTTCATTGCAATTGTACAGCATTGGTCGCCAATTATTATTATGATCACATATGTCATTGTTTTACATTTTCCCCTCATGCAAATCATATTCAACTGTAACACCTTAGACATAGATGAAGTATATAGTCATGTCATTATTTTGTTTAACTTGTGAGGAACTGGGGGAACCACCTACTACTTAGCTTTACTAAAGGAAATAATGGAGAAAAGGGATTTTGCCCCAAAGCTATTGAAGTTTACATTCTTTTTTGTTGCCTGTTGATGACTCAGTGCTTCTACTGTTCAGTGAGTTATCACCTGTACTGGTAAATTATTTATATTCTGACAGAATTTTCCCTACCATATTTAACTAAATTAGGAACAGTAAACACACAGAGCCAGTAGTATCATCACAAAAGTAACTGCAGAAGATTTTCACGCTGTTCCTGACTCAAATTACTGTGTACAATAAATATAGAGCTTTCCTTCTTAAAGAGCCACCTTTTTGTACTGATGTTTATCAGAAGATGAAATTTACATTAGAATTAATCTGGACACAGAAAATAATCTGTGTTGTTAACAACACATGTTGCCACATTTTTAAGATTATTTTTATTTTGTGGAGGATGAATTTTTCGTATAAAATTGTAACACTCAATTTTCTTTTTTTTTTCTTTCAGGGTCAATGTTCGATATCAGAAGCGGGCAAGACTTGAATTTGGTACAAAATTAGGAATGAATTCACCATTCTAGACATACATAAAGTATAGCTATTGCCTTTTACACTTGTATTATGTTATTCCAAAGTTGTATCTTGCTTCCTCACATGTCAAAGTGAAGGAACAGATTTACATTGGAATAATTGAAGTGAATGAAGGATAACTGTACTAAAAGCTGGACGAATAAGGAATGTAAGGAGAGGTTACAGATTTTAGTGAACATTCTGTCAGGTAGACTGACGAAGAATACAATAGAAACTGTTGCCAGTACAAAACAAAGAGGCATTGTTTGCTGAATACGCAAAGAATATGAGTAAAGAATAATACTTCACACTGGGATAGGGGCTCCTAAACACAAAACTTGGGGCAGTTAAACAAGATCATGAAATTCAGAAATATCAAACTAATAGCAAAAAATAATGTATGAAAATGAAAAGGCTAAGAGTTTTCAAGAAATTTCGTATGGAGATGGGATGGTTAGTGTTCACTGTTTCTGATGTCTGTCGTACGTTTCATGACAAATGTGTTAGAGTAATCATTAACATTGAAAACCAGTTTCTGGATGGGGCTGTGAATGTTTTTTTTCCCCAGTGCTTGTGGATCCCATGTGTACCTGGTGCAAGAACTATAAGTCAGCCAGTGGAAAATCACTGTCGCATACAGAATTTTGTTACTCTCTGGATCTTTCTCTCAAGATCGTATTCTGCCTATCTCATTATTACTATCCTTCAAATCTCTCTGGCCTTCCATTCCTTTAACTCAATCTGTGTGAATGTTTGTCTTGTTGTTCTTGAATTGCTTCATCCATGACTGTCACGTATGTATTTTCAAAGATTCATATTCATGATTAATCTGAAATGAAACTCACAGAACTTCCACTGCATTATTTTTGTGCCCATTTTCATGGAAGACAGAATTTCTCAACACAATGTAGATATTTTCTGTCAGCTGTTTATTTGCACAGACAGCACCCCCCTCTTCCCATTTTCCCATACACAAAATGCACTGTGTAGGTGGAAAGATAGTTTAGTGCAACAAGGGAAATGGGAAAATATAGAATGAAGAAAAATCAATTGTTAATTGTATATATGATTGGAGTCTATAGGAACAGTGCCCATGCTGCTTTCATGAGACTTAATTTACCTTTTAAAGCAATGTTGTCAATCAAAGAATATGTTGGAAAAAACATGTGGTGCTATCAAACTACATTACTTTGTTATTGACCATTTGTACATGCTTACCCAAGTCACTGAGTAAAAAATACATGCAGGTAGCTCAATTCATTCCATGTTTACCTATACTGACATATATGATGAGGTTGCTCTGCAATATTGTTACAAAACAACATGTCGCCACAGCATTCAGTAAGTTCAAACATAGCTAGATTAAAAGAACGCAATAATTATATTTTATCTGATATGACAAGACTTTGTCTTAGTAATATGTATGTTGCACCAGTGATGATAATTTTATATGTGTGTTTCATACTGGTCTTACATGTGTAATCGCAAACTAAAATTGATGCTACAGTAAGTTTTTTTAAAATTGTTACATGCAGTAAGACAACTCTTGTAACTGGTGAGAATGTTGTGGTTTTGGAAATGACGTTTATAATGAAATACATCAATAAACATGAACATTTTCTGCTCATTGATTATTCCATGTTTGTAACAAACAGATACGGAAAATGATTCATTTTTTTTCTGTGACATTATTTTATTATTGATTTGTAGATAATACGCACTGGCTAAATGACATAGCGTTTATTTGTTGAGCACTTATCTGTCTTCATATATTTATTTTATTCCATCCTGGATTTTCCATTCTAGCTGGAGAAGCTACTTTAATTAAATTTTGCACATTTCGTTCAAGGTAGCTTATCAATATTTTATTATTGGGTTTTTCAGGCAGACAGACAAACAGACAGACAGGGAGAGAGAGAGAGAGAGAGAGAGAGAGAGAGAGTATAAAATCCAAGACACACAACAACATGCAAAATATGTTCTGAACTCTGAAACTGAAACTTTTATATTTGCCTAATGAGGTTATGCTAAACTCAACAAGTACATTTTCCCCTGATATTTTTCTGTGATATATAATATAATTTTCCTGCCATTTCATTGTGTATTACTGTATTTTTATTCTGTACTATCCAGATTTCGGCTTTTGTGCCATGATCAAGTACAGTGCTACCAGATATGCTGTATTAATGGTCTAAGAACTCTAAGCATTGTGTTCGGTAATGACATAAAAGCCAAAATCTAAATAGTATAGAAGAAAAATACAGTACTACACAGCCAGGTGGTGGATTATTCTTTCAAAAAATACTGCATGACTATGGCTCAGCACCATCAAAAACTTTTTCAATAAAAATGTTGTGGGAGACTTAACTTTCTTTTTGTTTCTCTGATTACATGTAAAGTAACCTATTCCACATGGCTGCAGCTCGTTAGTTCTGCAAAACGAATGTTGTTCCAAATCTCTTATCAACCTGACAATATCTGTAGAAACAGGAAGTAAGTTTGAAGGGGTGGTTGTTGATCAAGACGGGCAACATGCACTGCAAGACTGAATTACTGCTACAATCAATTATACACAAGTGATAATTAAAGAACAATATTTTCTTTAACAAATGAATCATAGTCACTGTCTAAAGCTTTTGAATAATCCTACAAAATAGATGTGGAATGACAATAAAAATTAAATGGATCTGCATGTTAGAAGATGATGACCAGAATGAACAGCAGCTTAACCAGACTCCTATATTAACATATCTTTCTTCAATTTACAATCAGTATCTCGAACATCAGGTCACTAACAGTGTAAGTTTTTCGCCATTTCAAGTGTTTTGGTCTTCTTTCAAAATTATAAATTTAATATTTTAGTCTCTTCCAGGTTCTTTTGACCCGTAATAGAAAGTATTAAAAGCACTGTTATGAGAACTGAAATTGAAATTGGTGACATAAGCCTATACATAGGTTGAATTTTATATATATAATGATGATGAAATATGTTATTCAGTTTGAAATTGACGTGTTTGATATATTCCTGCAATAAACTATCCTTGAAGAAACCTTAGATTTTTTCTGGCTTCTGCTTTCTTGGTAGGAGGCTATCTGTACACTCCTTCTGTAATAAACTTCTCTGAACTACATAGGTTGAAATCATTCTCCTACATCAGACATCATAAATTTAGTAATGCACCACTAACATGAATCTTCTGTAGTGCTTGTTGTCAGTCCACAATTGTTTTCACCAAACTTATTTTCTGTGCACCAACCAGTCCCTCTACATTCTCCTTTTTCTCACTGTTCCTATTCTTTCACTCCCTTCCCCTCTTGCAGATTTAACATCTCCATAATTCTTTCATATACTTCTGCTTAATTTTTTTATCCACCTGTGGCTCATTTTCTCTTATCATCAAATAAATCTTCCTTCCTTCTTCACTGTTTTATGGCCTGCCCCCTCTCAGGATTCCATCCCGGATATTCAGCTTTTAATGAGTGATTTTCACTTTAATGAGTGATTTTTCTGATGCAGCGTGTTACTCCATGCAAGGTACCCCACACAGCTGAATCATATGTAACACACATTAGTCCTACCCCTGAAAGAACTATTCCTACAATATTGTGTAAGGCCTTGTGTGGAATTAGCAACTGCAGGACAAAATCCTTGTCAAATTAAGACACAGGTGGCTAAGTTAACTGGGTGAAAGTTTCAAAATTAAGAATTGGTCTGGTGCACTTTTTTAATCATTCTGTTGGCGCACTATTGGTAAGCATTCCACAAGGCTGAGTCATAGTACTGAACTAATCAACAAGCATTGGGGACAACATATGAATTCCACACACTTGTACTGGGTAAAGTCCTTCCTGGAAACACATTATGAACTGTCAAATGTGTATCTTGTGCTTGTGATGAGTCTGTGTGGTTTTGTTATAAATGGGTAGGAATGAAATGCAGATAAGACTTCACGTAGACACATTACTTGAATGTTGTAAACATTTCTTTGATGCTAAGACATTGTATGTTCATTGTAATATTATTGTTATTAATAGCCATGGTTTGTGATACAAAAGTTGGTCTTTGGAACATTTTTCTGTGATATGTAGTATGTCCCACACTATCCCAGTAATTTAGTCATTTGTTCCTGATCTTCACCAAAAGTGGATCCCCAAAAAAGTGCTCCTGTAAGTGACCACCTTATTATGGTTCCTCACAAAAGAAGAAGAAGACAAAGAACCACATCATCAGCTCTTCTAATATCACTTCTCTGATAACTCAACAAAATTAGACAACAGCCTTGTAGAAAGTTGGCCTCCAGCAGCCATACAAGGAACATTATAAAATTTGATGAGGGTCCAGTCTCAATGAGTTAAGGACCTCACAGTAGAGTTCTGGAATGGAGCGAGTACAAGTCTAATGTTAGAAATCAAGGCACTGCTTTTATATCAGTATTATCTTACATCGATCCTTCACACTCAAAGAGTTCCAATATAATTAAATACTTATTTTAGAAATATTTTCAGAATAAATTACACAAATAGGAAGAATGACAATAATTTTAAAATATAATTACAGTCTCACATTAAACTGGAAATAAAAATTGTGTCAAATTTATATATTATTTCTATTTATGAAAAAATATAAGAATGAATTATGTTATTAGAGTCTCAGTCCATTGGATTGCATTATGAATTTAATGAAAGTATTGTATTCTACAATATGTAATGGAAACAGGAGTACCAACCAGTTCGAGCGAGGTGGCGCAGTGGTAGCACACTGGACTCGCATTCGGGAGGACGACAGTTCAATCCTGTGTCCAGCCATCCTGATTTAGGTTTTCTGTGATTTCCCTAAATCGCTCCAAGCAAATGCTGGGATGGTTCCTTTGAAAGGGCAAAGCCGACTTCCTTCCCCATCCTTCCCTAATCCAATGACACCGATGACCTCGCTGTTTGATCTCTTCCCACAAAACAACCCAACCCAACCAACCAGTTCTATTACAGTGGCACTATTAAGATCGTACACGGCATTGAGTATGGCCCTCCTGAAGCCATAAATTTCATATTCGCAGTTGTGAGATATCGGCCAATGTGGGCAGCAATATTGTAGAATCATAAACTTCAGTCTTGGTATACAATAATCCTAACAAATTCAGACACGTACTTGTAGATTTTCTCCTTATTACTTGATTCATAATATGACAAACAAAGTTCAAATGTGATTTCTGAATAAGAAATGTACTACATAATCTTTAATTACATATAGAACACAGATGGCATTACTGCTATCTACTTTATGCTGAAAACTGACTTAAATGCATATCCAAGCACTCAGTACTGTTCACGCCATTTTTGTGTTTGTTGCATGCTTCCTTCATGGCACTGAAATTTTATTTGCCAGCAGTGCTTCTAGTGATATTTTTTCTATTATCCTGACTTCTTTTTTCATCTATTCTTCCCAATGGAGTAAGGTGAGCATGTGCTGTCTGTTTTTAGTGGAAATGCAGCATGGATCAGCATTGTGCTGACACACCACAGTAGGTCTCAGCATACTTGGCGACACATAGCTGTTGGCATTCATGGTCTTCAGACACATTCCTCTGGCTAATATTTTATTTCTGCTGTGTGGCACATTGTCAGATGGTATGAAGCTAGGTGGTTAGTTTTTCTGGTGTTTACTTCATTAAAAACAAAAACCCTTAACACTTAGTTGTGCAAATACTCAGCATGGGAGGGGGGGGGGGGGGGTAGACACAGTTGGACTCTCTGGAATACTTACAGACTATGTTCTGTTTTGATATCAAAATTGGAATTAGCCAAGATTCAGCATACAAATACATAATGAACAGTGTGAAGAAACTTCACAGTGATGTAAATATGGATGAAGACATCATTATTGTTCCAGCAGATACGGTCAGTAGTAGTAGTAGTAGTTGTAGTTTTATTCATTCATTGGTCTCTTTCTTGAGGATTATGGACATGTCTTGCTATTACAATTTAAGAATAACAAAAATAAAGTTAGTCACGTATATAAGCTTACAGATCTAGTATGACAAGGACAAAACAGGTAGTCTGCTGTGGCCACATAGTAGCAACTATCCTGGCATTTACCTGAAATAATTTACGAGGTACCACAGAAAAGACAGCTGGATGAAGTTAGGAACCTTCACCCTCCCAAATGCAAGACCACGCTGTTTAAAGTAGTGCTGCCCCATTTGGCTTACCCCTAGTGTTCAATACTGTTTTACAAATAAGTTATTTAATAATGAAAAAGGCTAATGCTACACTGTTCATTCATTTGTCACTCCCATCACTGCTCACGTTATACACACATTGTTTCATAACACTATTCATGCTGTCAGCTATGTCAGAACCATTTTGTGCACTGCAACTTCCCATTTCCTAACCTGAAAAACTGAGCCAGCATCCCACTATAATGAGTGAAATGCTGAGCTGAGAAAGAGGATGATGTGATAGTATCATACATTTCATAGTGTTGGGAGGAAAAGGTAAAAGAAGGAAAAAATATAGTGTGAAAGTGTTATGTGGGATGTTAGATGTTTTATCATCATTATTAGTATTATTATTTATTTGTGTTACATACCAAACCCCTGCTCTTGGTTATCTCAGTAATTCTTCAGTATATAGAATGTATTGCTTAATAGGTACTTTTTAACTGTCGTTATAAGTCAGTTTGTTTTAGCAGTTTTTTTTTTTAATCTCCTTTGGTAATTTATTGTACCATTTGATATCATGGCAGAAAATGCAGTTTTCTGCTTTATGTTTATTCTTTTTTGGTAAATGTAAGTTCAGTCGATATCTTGTGGGCAAAGCTATTCGTGCAGTGACTATTAATGTTATTTTTGGTGTGTACAACTGATTGGTGCATATATTCCCAAGGCCCATGTAAATATCCACAGTGTTTTTAACAGATTTTTACAGTGAGCTCAACTACTATTTTTGGTCATTATTCTTATGATCCTTTTCTGCAGTTTGAAAATTGTGTTATGTTTCCTTTATTTGTTCTCCAGAAAAAGCATTCCATAGCTAAAAATTGAGTGTAAGTATGAATAGTATGTAACTGAATGACTCTGGCTTTTGCACACTGATGACAGAACTCTGAATGGCATAACATGCTTATAACATTCTGTTAGCAAGTATGTTTATGTGTTCATGCCACTTCAACTGAGTTAGTTAGTTTTGTGTTCCAGTAAGTCCTACCCACCAACTTCTACACATTACAGTAATAGTAGGAGTTATCAAGGAGAAACTCCCTCAGCTTGTTTTCAAATTTTACTTTGCTGTCTGTCAGACATTTTACGTAACTCAGTAAGAGATCAAACATCTTTATTGCAGCATTGTGCACCCCTTTTTGGGGTAAAGACAACATAACATGGAGTAATGAATGTCATTTTTCCATCTGGTATTGTAATTATGTACATAATTGTTTCTTTTGAACTGTAGTGGACTATTTGTAACAATATTCATTTGTAGGAATTTTTAATTATACAGTCTCCAGTACTGCAGTGATAATGAGGAAAGAAGATTAGTGCAGTAAAATCTGGAACATTTCTTTTTTTATTCATGTTTGTAGCAAACATAACAGAAATGATAATTATGTTTTGTACTGCTCCAAAAAGCAAACAGATAGAAACTGTTCATTTCAGACAATGATTCACGTTAGCATTTACAGAATGATATATGTAAGACAGGATTAACTGAGTACTTACCAGAATTTCATCAGAAAGAATTATGGATTCACCTCAAAAAATAGAAAATTAAATACAAGAGGCAGAAAGGACAGGCTGTGCTCAGGTGGTAGGAGCAAGGGACTGATGCGGAAGCAAAGGGAACTTCACAGCAAACATAAACATAGCCAAAGCCTTGCAGACAAACAAAAATTACACGAAGCGAAATGTAGTGTGAGGAGGATTATGAATTCGAAAGTAAAGTTCTATGTACTGACTTGGCAGAAATCCTAAGAAATTTTGGTCTTATGTCAAAGCGGTAGGTGGATCAAAACAAAATGTCCAGACACTCTGTGACCAAAATGGTATTGAAACAGAGGATGACAGACTAAAGCCCGAAATACTAAATGTCTTTTTCCAAAGCTGTTTCACAGAGGAAGACTGCACTGTAGTTCCTTCTCTAGATTGTCGCACAGATGACAAAATGGTAGATATCGAAATAGACGACAGAGGGATAGAGAAACAATTAAAATCGCTAGATCTGATGGGATACCAGTTCGATTTTACACAGAGTACGCGAAGGAACTTTCCCCCCCTTCTTGCAGCGGTGTACCGTAGGTCTCTAGAAGAGGGTAGCATTCCAAAGGATTGGAAAAGGGCACAGGTCATCCCCGTTTTCAAGAAGGGACGTCGAACAGATGTGCAGAACTATAGACCTATATCTCTAACGTCTATCAGTTGTAGAATTTTGGAACACGTATTATGTTCAAGTATAATGACTTTTCTGGAGACTAGAAATCTACTCTGTAGGAATCAGCATGAGTTTCAAAAAAGATGATCGTGTGAAACCCAGCTCGCGCTATTCGTCCACAAGACTCAGAGGGCCATAGACACGGGTTCCCAGGTAGATGCCGTGTTTCTTGACTTCCGCAAGGCATTCGATACAGTTCCCCACACTCGTTTAATGAACAAAGTAAGAGCATATGGACTATCAGACCAATTGTGTGATTGGATTGAAGAGTTCCTAGATAACAGAACACAGCATGTCATTCTCAATGGAGAGAAGTCCTCCGAAGTAAGAGTGATTTCAGGTGTGCCGCAGGGGAATGTCGTAGGACCGTTGCTATTCACAATATACATAAATGATCTTGTGGATGACATCAGAAGTTCACTGAAGCTTTTTGCTGATGATGCTGTGGTGTATCGAGAGGTTGTAACAATGGAAAATTGTACTGAAATTCAGGAGGATCTGCAGCGAATTGACGCATGGTGCAGGGAATGGCAATTGAATCTCAATGTAGACAAGTGTAATGTGCTGCGAATACATAGAAAGAAAGATCCCTTATCATTTAGCTACAATATAGCAGGTCAGCAACTGGAAGCAGTTAATTCCATAAATTATCTGGGAGTAGCCATTAGGAGTGATTAAAAATGGAATGATTATATAAAGTTGATCGTCGGTAAGGCAGATGCCAGACTAAGATTCATTGGAAGAATCCTAAGGAAATGCAATCCGAAAACAAAGGAAGTAGGTTACAGTACGCTTGTTCGCCCACTGCTTGAATACTGCTCAGCGGTGTGGGATCCGTACCAGATGGGGTTGATGGAGGAGATAGAGAAGATCCAATGGAGAGCAGTGCACTTTGTTACAGGATCATTTAGTAATCGCGAAAGCGTTACGGAGATGATAGAGAAACTCCAGTGGAAGACTCTGCAGAAGAGATGCTCAGTAGCTCGGTACGGGCTTTTGTTGAAGTTTCGAGAACATACCTTCACCGAGGAGTCAAGCAGTATATTTCTCCCTCCTACGTATATCTCGCTAAGAGACCATGATGATAAAATCAGAGAGATTAGAGCCCACACAGAGGCATACCGACAATCCTTCTTTCCACGAACAATACGAGACTGGAATAGAAGGGAGAACCGACAGAGGTACTCAAGGTACTCTCCGCCACACACTGTCAGGTGGCTTGCGGAGTATGGATGTATATGTAGATTTAGTTGTAGAAGTAGAAGTAGATGTGGTCATGTGTTTAGTAGCTCCTGCCATGTCGAGGTCATGGAGCCGTGGACTGTGCAACATTGTGTATTTGCTTAGGATAGTTTTGTGCATAATAATGAGTCTGTCATTGCAGTTCAGCTTAAGTTCATCACCATTTCAATCTTGTGAGGCACGATAGTTTTCCACTCGTAACACCATTTCACATTGGGGTGAATCATTTCATTTACGAGGGGCAGTGATGAATAGAAAACCTCCTGGGGCTCCTCACTCAGTACTGCAGAAAATGTTGAAAGAGTTCTGCAAGCCATACTGCATGGTCCTGGTCAATCTGCTAGAAGACATTCTCCTGAACTGGGCCTCGGTAATCGTTCAGTAATGCGTATTTTGCATATTTATCTAGAATTTCATCCCTTCAAAATGACTATGGTGCAACAACTGAGTTCTAGAGATTATGTACATAAATTTTGCTCAAGAAATGGAAGCCATACTTGAACAAAATGTCAGCATTTTCATTTCAACAACATGGTAAATCAACAGAACTGTCATTATTGGGCCAGTGAAAATCAAAAACTATTGCATGAGAGGCACTACACAGTCTCAAGGTAACTGGTGTGCTGTAACAGATACAGATGTTATTGGTCCATACTTTTTCCAAGATGATAATGGGAAAACTGTTAGTGTAACTTTGGAACATTGTAGACAGATGATCACTGAATTCTTCCTTCCTCAACTAAGATGAAAACGTATTCCTATCCAGCAAGTTTGGTTTCAGTAGGATGGGGCCGCAGCTCACACAACAAGAATGTCAATTATAGCTATTTGGACTGTTTTTTATGGTTGCATCATTTCCCGGTTTGGTGACATTAGTTGGTCTCCTCATTCTCCAGACCTGTCCGTGTACGACCACTTTTTGTGGTGTTACCTCAAGTCGTGTGTATATGAGCATAAGCCACATACACTTGAAGAAATGAAGGAAGCAAATCATGTGGAAGTCGTTCAAATTAACAGTGCAATGTTGGAGAAAGTGGAAGCCAATTTCTGAGAGCAGCTTGAGAAGTGCATTGCTGAAAATGGCTGTTGCCTGGGAGATGATGTTTTCAAGCATTAACTTTGTAAAATGGCAACATCATTTAAGTATTATTCTGTAAATAAAAAAAATTTTAGGCACACAAGTGACGGTATTAAACATCCATTCTTTATTCCTCACCCTGTATATTTGTGTTTTTTGTGACATGGGAATCAATGCTGTAACTGTTGTCACAATTATGAAAATACTTATTATTTATGTTGTGCCAACTCAAAATGTTGCCATATTAATGGTACTAGTATTGCCTATTGCTAAATCAGTTTATATACAACTATCTGGGCATTCACCATTTGCACTGTCATCAGAGTAGGTCTCTTTCACTCTATCAGAAAGCCAAACTTCTTCAGGTTGCCCTTGGATCTCCCAGTGCTTGCCTGCAGCTTGCATAAAAAGGAGCCAGCCTCTCTTCAAAGTCTACATGTTTTGGATTTGTGGGAAACTTGGGTACCCATGGTTCTACCCTGGTTTTCTTTCCATCTAAAGTAAGTAATGTTACAGGACTAGACAGTGTAATGGAAGACAGTGCCCTTGGAGTCAGTAATAACCTCTCTGCATTTGTAAGAGACTTACATCAGTCAATTAAAACTATACCTTCAAAATAATATAATTTTTGTGTTGAGGTTGTTTCAGAGGTGTATAACCTGTTTCATTCAAGACATCGTCAACCACAGTGGCCCAAAATTGTTTGTGCCATGTAAAGTTTATGAAACTTAATTTGGAGCTGTGTAGTATCATAAGTGTGAGAAAAATCTACAAATTCTACACCTGTTTGTTTATTTGCCTATAAGACAGCTAACCCCCCCCCTCCCCCCCCAAGAAGCATGGACCTTGCTGTTGGCGGGGAGGCTTGCGTGCCTCAATGATACAGATAGCTGTACCGTAGGTGCAACCACAACGGAGGGGTATCTGTTGAGAGGCCTGACAAACGTGTGGTTCCTGAAGAGGGGCAGCAGCCTTTTCAGTAGTTGCAGGGGCAACAGTCTCGATGATTGACTGATCTGGCCTTTTAACACTAACCAAAATGGCCTTTCTGTGCTGATACGGCGAATGGCTGAAAGCAACGGGAAACTGCAGCCATAATTTTTCCCCGAGGGCATGCAGCTTCATTGTATGGTTAAATGATGATGGCATCTCTTGCGTAAAATATACTGGAGGTAAAATAGTCTTCCATTCGGATCTCCTGTGGGGACTACTCAGGAGGACATCGTTATCAGGAGCAAGAAAACTGGCGTTCTACAGATACGAGCATGGAATGTCAGATCCCTTAATCGGGCAGGTAGGTTAGAAAATTTAAAAAGGGAAATGGATAAGTTAAAGTTAGATATAGTGGGAATTTGTGAAGTTCGCTGGCAGGAGGAACAAGACTTCAGGTCAGGTGAATACAGGGTTATAAATACAAAATCAAATAGGGGTAATGCAGGAGTAGGTATAATAATGAATAAAAAATAGGAGTGCAGGTAAGCTAGTACAAACAGCATAGTGAACGCATTATTGTGGCCAAGATAGACACGAAGCCTACGCCTACCACAGTAGTACAAGTTTAAATGACAACTAGCTCCACAGATGATGAAGAAATTGATGAAATGTATGATGAGATAAAAGAAATTATTCAGATAGTGAAGGGAGACGAAAATTTAATAGTCGTGGGTGACTGAAATTCGATAGTAGGAGAAGAAAGAGAAGGAAACGTAGTATGTGAATATGGAGTGGGGGTAAGAAATGAAAGAGGAAGCCGCCTGGTAGAATTTTGCACAGAGCATAACTTAATCATAGCTGACACTTGGTCCAAGAATCGTAAAAGAAGGTTGTATACATGGAAGAATGGAAGAGGCCTGGAGATACTCGAATGTTTCAGATAAATTATATAATGGTAAGTCAGAGATTTAGGAACCAGGTTTTAAATTGTAAGAGATTTCCAGAGGCAGATGTGGACTCTGACCACAATCTGTTGGTTATGAACTGTAGATTAAAACTGAAGAAACTGCAAAAAGGTGGGAATTTAAGTAGATGGTATCTGGATAAACTGACAGAACCAGAGGTTGTAGAGAGTTCCAGGAAGAACATTAGGGAATGATTGACAGGAATGGGGAAAAGAAATACATTAGAAGAAGAATGGGTAGCTTTGAGGGATGAAATAGTGAAGGCAGCAGAGGATCAAGTAGGTTAAAAGACGAGGGCTAGTAGAAATCCTTGGGTAACAGAAGAGATATTGAATTTAATTCATGAAAGGAGAAAATATAAAAATGCAGTAAAAGAAGCAGGCAAAAACGAATACAAACGTCTCTAAAATGAGATTGACAGGAAGTGCAAAATGGCTAAGCAGGGATGACTAGAGGACAAATGTAAGGATGTAGAGGCTTATCTCATGAGGGGTGAGATAGATACTGCCTACAGAAAAATTAAAGAGACCTTTGGAGAAAAGAGAACCACTTGTATGATTATCAAGAGCTCAGATGGAAACCCAGTTCTAAGCAAAGAAGATAAAGCAGAAAGGTGGAAGGATTATATAGAGGGTCTGTACAAGGGTGATGTACTTGAGGACAATATTATGTAAATGGAAGAGAATGTATATGAAGATGAAATGGGAGATATGATACTGTGTGAAGTGTTTGACAGAACTCTGGATGACCTAAGCCAAAACAAGGCCCTGGGAGTAGACAGCATTCTATTAGAACTACTGATGCCTTGGGAGAGCCAGCCGTGACAAAACTGTACCATCTGGTGAGCAAGAAGTATGAGACAGGCGAAATACCCTCAGACTTCAAGAAGAATATAATAATTCCAATTCCAAATAAAGCAGGTGTTGACAGATGTGAAAATTACCAAAATATCAGTTTAATAAACTGCGGCTGCAAAATACTAACACAAATTCTTTACAGATGAATGGAGAAACTGGGAGAAGATCAATTTGGATTCCGTAGAAATGTTGGAACACATGCGGCAATACTGACCCTACGACTTATCTTAGAAACTAGATTAAGGAAAGGCAAACCTACATTTCTAGCATTTGTAGACTTAGAGAAAGCTTTTGATAATGTTGACTGGAATACTCTCTTTCAAATTCTAAAGGTGGCAGGGGTAAAATACAGGGAGCGAAAGGCTATTTACAATTTGTACAGAAAGCATATGGCAGTTATAAGAGTTGAGGGACATGAAAGGGAAGCAGTGGTTGGGAAGGGAATGAGACAGGGTTGTAGCCTATCCTTGGTGTTATTCAATCTGTACATTGAGCAAGCAGTAAAGGAAACAAAAGAAAATTCAGAGTAGGAATTAAAATCCATGGACAAGAAATGAAACCTTTGAGGTTCGCCGATGACATTGTAATTCTGTCAGAGACAGCAAAGGACCTGGAAGAGAAGCTGAACATAATGGACAGTATCTTGAAGGAGGATATAAGATGAACATCAACAAAAGCAAAACAAGGATAATGGAATGTAGTCAAATTAAATTGGGTGATGCTGAGGGTATTACATTAGGAAAAGAGACACTTAAAGTAGTAAATGAATTTTGCTATTTGGGGGCAAAATAACGGATGATGGTCGAAGTAGAAAGGATATAAAATGTAGACTGGCAATGGCAAGGAAAGCGTTTCTGAAGAAGAGAAATTTGTTAACATTAAGTATAGATTTAAGTGTCAGGAAGTCGTCTCTGAAAGTATTTGTATGGAGTATAGCCATGTATGGATGTGAAACGTGGACGATAAATAGTTTAGACAAGAAGAGAATAGAAGCTTTTGAAATATGGTGCTACAGAAGAATGCTGAAGATTAGATGGGTAAATCACATAACTCATGAGGAGGTATTGAATAGAATTGGGGAGAAGAGAAATTTGTGGCACACTTTGACTAAAAGAAGGGATCGGTTGGTAGGACATGTTCTGAGACATCAAGGTCTACCGTGTCTTCCTTCGCTGTCGGCGTTGTCGTGGTTACCGTGAGACACCGTTATACCAAGAGGAAAGGCGCGTCGATCTTAGAGCATGAGATATGATGACCTTAAGCCACTGACAACACACAACGGTCACGGTAGCACCTGATTCCAGAATAGCTGCAGCACTTAAGATCTACGAACTATCCCCTGTTGACCAGGTCCCCAAAACTTAACTCGTAACGAGATCCCTTCAAAGCAAATTGTCATAACGATCGTCTATAAAGGCTTCGTACAACGAGAAGAAATGTTACAGTTTATGGAATAATAACAGGTACTACCAAACTGTCTTGTCTCTTCTGCTTTATTTAACATAACTTTGTTCACAGTTTCATTTCACATTCACCACTCATTCACCGAAACCCTTTGATGAACAGTTTTGGTTACTTGACACCAACAGTCAATGATAATGATACAGCTTTTCTCGTTTTTTGTAAATTGAAGCCCGTTCTCCGTGATATAATAAAAAAAAAAAACGGTCTCAATATCGCGTCCCTCGTGAGATGCGAATATACTTATTCCGGAATTTACCGCCCTGTAGGTGTACTCAATTTAATGACCACACTTCACTGTCCGCTATTTTACGTAACTGAATGTCCATTTTTTAGTCTGATTATACACTGTAGCTATTTAAAATTCGCCCCTATATTTTCCACAACGCACAATTAGCACATCGTTACTTGTTTTCTTTTTTTTCTTCTAAGAGTAAACGGAAAAAAAAGACGCCGTATCATCGGCTTAGTCGATATAAAGCAAAACACCTTAATATGCCCAATTTTACCTCTTCTTATAGGATCGGCTACCTTACTCATTAATTTATTACATATTTTTTCCAATAACGCTAAACAGGTATCGCCGTTATTTTTTTTTAATTGTATTCGAAAGCATGTTACTACTATTATGACCGACCAAATCGTAACAAATCGCGCGGCGTGCGTTTTTAACGATAACTTTACACTATTCAAGTTCTGTTATCGCTGTCTTGACTCGTAATGTTACACGGCCCCCCAGACTGTGATGTCTTGAAGAGGGTTCCAGACAGAACAGGCTTTTTTTGTGTACTGTGACAGGAGAGGGTATTTGTTTCGGCGAATACACTCACTCTCAGATTCACTCAACAAGTCAGTACATACATTCTACAATATTTAAGTTGAGTTAATGGGCCTAGACAAAATGCCCTTAACTAAATTCCACATTTGTTTATAGGTTGTCTTAGAAACACTTCGCACTAATCACTTCATATTCACACCACACTTTTTTTTTTCTTGGATGAAGCCCTCAGTTCTTCAACCGACTGTGCAAGGCAGGGATCACAGCCGGGTTCGACGATTGGCATCCCAGGCCAAAACCCTTATCAGGCCACTTGTTTAACCAGAAAGGATTTGGTCCTTTTCTTTTCCTCTTAATTCCACTTTTAAATCATCCATCCTCGCTGTTCGGTGAGAGGATAAATCTTATTTCAGCGTTGTCATTGTTGTTGATACCAAGAAGGTATCTCATGGAAATCATCGGTACATTCTTCAATTTTCTTTGTAAGTTAGTATAAGTACGTATTTATCCATTGGTGCTTTTATTTAGTCCACTGAGTGTAGTCTTGGTATCATTCAGTGTTTCTTGAATCTATATTTTGCTCTTTATTGATAATACTTCTTCAGGTCTATGTGAGGGAACAAGCCTTTAATTACATCAGTATCACAATCTGCCAGGAGGTAGCTCCCTTCATGAGGTATTTTCATTATTTTATATGGACCTGTATATAAATATTGCCATTTCTTATTCAGTCTTTTCCTGGTTGATGCTTTTGGGTGATTTCTCAATAAAATTTCTTCCCCTACATCATATGTGACTACTTTCTTCACATTTTTATCAAAACGGGTTTTTCTCAATTGTGCTTGATGCTTCAGGTTTTCGTAGACCTTCTTCACCATATCTTCTTTCTTGGTAATCTTTTGTTCTATCGCAGGTAATTTCTTCATCCATTCTGGCACAATACTTTCACCAAATACTATTTGGTTAGGTGAATAACCTGTCGATAAGTGTGGCAAGTCATTATACACTTTCTCAAATTCATAAATCCAATCGATCCATTTATAATGTTGTTTGGGTATGTACGTCCGTAAAAATCGGTTCAACTCTCGGAAGATTCTTTCAACCGGATTTCCACAAGGGTAAAATCTTGAGATGTAAATGTGCTGGATTCCTTGTTCTTTCATAGTGTCTCTCCATACTTTGCTTGTATAATAAGCAGCGTTGTCTGTCAAGATCATTATAGGTTTGCCAAGCTCAGTTATATAGTTGTTGATAAATTTGCGTAACATGGGTCGAACGTGGAGATTTTTCAAAGGATATAATTTCACATATTTTTAAAAGAGATCATAGAAAGCTAATACATATTTGAACCGTCCACGTGTCACGGGACATGGCCCACAGACATCACATGACACCAACATTAAAGGTTGTTGTGGGATGATAGGATGTAATTCTATCTTCCGACAATAGTTTATGGGTTTCGCCTTCTGACATATTTTGCACTTCTTAATAATATTTGTAGCTATACGTCCCAAATTTGGATGATAGCAGTATTGTGCTATTTTGGCTGTACATTTAGCGGCACCAAAATGACCCCAATTCAAGTGAGTGTACCATACTATTGATTCTAAATATTTATTTGGAACACAAACTTTCCAAACATCTTCTTCATCCTTCCTCTGATACAATATTCCGGATTTTAATTGATACTGTTCTTGAGAGTGACTAAGCGTTTTGCTTTCAACAGCATGCCTAATGGCTTTCCATAACTTATCATCTTCTTGCAGTTGTGGAAGACTTCGAGATAGCTGTGAAATCTGCCTCTCACAATATTGTCTTGATAAATTCATGACTTTAAAGTCAATAGTCCGTTCTTCACACTCGTCGTTATTCTTTCTTTTCGGTAGTCTTGAAAGAGCATCAGCTATGATGTTGTCTTTCCCTCTGATGTATTTGAGCGTAATATCATATTCTTGCAGTAGCAAGGCCCACCGGGTTAAACGTGAATGGAACATCCTTCCTGTTAAAATAAAAGATAAAGCTTTGTGGTCGCAGAATACAATGATCTTCTTTCCATATACAAAATAGCGAAACTTCCTAAGGGACCAGACCACGGCCAGTACTTCCAATTCAGTAGTACAATATGCACGTTCACAGCTAGAGAGTGTTCTGCTGGCAAACCCAATTATTTTGATGGTACTGATATCTTCTGGATTGTCCATCTGGAAAAGAGTGGCACCCAATCCTGTTTCAGAAGCATCCGCAGCAATATAAAAATCTTGATCAAGTCTCGGATGATGTAACAGTGGAGCATTAGTCAAAGCATTGCGGATGTTATCAAAAGCTTGCGTGCATTCGGAATTCCACTCCCACATGACATTTTTTCTTAACAGCCCTAACAGACAGTCTTGGCTTCCTAACTGATTGGGTAAGAATCGTCGAAAAAATGAAACTAAGCCGATAAATGACTTTAATTCCGTTCTATTCTTTGGATAAGCACATCTGTTAATCGCATCCATCTTTTTAGGATTTGGTTTTATCCCTTCAGGAGTGATTATATGTCCAAGAAATTTCAATTGGTTATGAGCAAACTTGGATTTTCTCAAATTTACAGTAACTCCGTATTCCAAAAATTTCGCAAAAACTCTTCTTAATAAGTCCAAATGTTCCTCCCAAGTTTCAGAAGCAATTAGCAAATCATCCACATATAAAGTAACTTCATTCAAAAGGTCTCTGCCCAGTACGGTATCTAAGGCCGATATGAAAACACCACCGCTTATTTTCAACCCAAATGGCATGACAGTAAACTGGTAACTTCGGCCCAGAAAAACGAATGCAGTATATTTTCTAGATTCTTTAGATATTCTAGTTTGCCAATATGAACTACGCATATCCAAAGAAGTTAAGAAGCGGGCACCATAAAACTTTTGTACTAACTCTTCTAGGTTCTCTGGTCGCGTTTGCACAGGTATAATGATCTTATTGATCTCTCTGGCATCCAACACCAATCTGATGTCACCATTGGGTTTAATTACCGCCACAAGAGGGTTACAATATTCAGAATCTGAGGGCTCAATAATACCCCATTCTAACATTTTATTGATTTCCTTTCTGACTACTTCTTTCTTTGTCCATGGGATAGAATAGGAAGTACGACAAAAGGGTTTATGTGCATACGTCTTTATATGGTATTCAAAGTCTTTTATTATACCCGGACGTTTACTAAAAATTGACTGATATGCTTCCAACAAGTAGTACAGTTCATCCCTTTGGATAACAGATAAATATTCTGATTCTAACACCTTTTCCTGCAATGACATTTTATCAATCATTTCTTCAGAACATTCAATAAGGCATATATCATACACATTTTCATCATCAATACTGACATATTTTGCCATTAGATTCATACACAACTGATTTGGAATTACTCGGCCCTTTCTCAGGGTGGTTGTCAAAACGTTACCATTGGAATTAAATATACATTCACCTTTCTCTAAATTAATGATTGCACCGGTCTCACATAAAAAATCCAAACCCCAGATACATGGTACTGTCATTTTAGGAACAACCAGGAATGTACTTTCTATTTGAGCCCCCTGTATTGTAACGTCAACACGTACCTGTTTCACAACTTTTTGCATTTTTGCGCTGAACGCGCCAGACACGGTACATCCTGTGATAGGAAAAGTGGGCATTTTTACCCCTCGGCTTATCTGTTTTAACAGTCCAACGTCATGACACTAATAGTTGCTCCAGTATCAATTAATATTTCAACATCAACATTATTTATACTTGTTGGAATTATTGCCTGTAAAATTTGTCCGCATTTATTAGAAACTTCAGGTTTTTCTTCAATTAACTCATTCCTTATATCCTGATCATTGTTGTACCTTAATACTCTCACTTCAAATTGATGCCTGCCTTCCTTCTCCTTTCCAGTCATCCTAGGAAGGCATTTGGTGACTGGTATTAGTTTAATCTATCTCGTTGAGTCATCGGTGGGGGTTCATGAACTTCCACAATCCGTACAGTATGATCCGAGTTATGGTATTCACCCCGTCGCACATTGGAGGCTCCTTCGCCCATTGGTATAACTCCTTGTGCTGGATGAGGACTCGAGGCATTTGTTCCATCCTGCCGATGAACATTATGCTTCGAATTATCTTCCCAAGGTCGAATGCTATTGGGTTCATCACTTGGGTACCTGTTACTCTTATTAATATCACTACTATGCACATTCGCGTCACCATATCGAGGTTTACCTCTAGCACAGTAAGTATCTCTTCTATATTTATTATAATCATTGTTTTTATTGCAACCATAGGATGAAGATTGTCCACGCTCCTGTGATGCGGGTTTGACCTGGTTTTCGGTATTATTATTATCATAAGTTAAATTATTATTATTATAATTACTCGTATTACTATGAGTGTGAGTCGACATTTGATTACTACTCATTTGTCTTGCGTCTTCCATAATCATATCTATAGAGTCAATCACCGACAAGAATTGTTCTACATCGTGGTCAGGAACATTTATTAACTTTTCACGTATATTTATGGGCAACCTTCCCTTCAAAATTCTGATCACTTCCTTGTGAGAAATTGGATCACTCCAATAACGTGTCTTATTTATGTACTTTTCAAAATATTGCCTTAAAGTACTCCTTTTACTGTTAAAATACTCAGGTTGGTAAACCTCTTTTCTTAATTTCTCTTGTTTACTCGACGACCAGTATTTAGCCAAAAAAAGTTGTTCAAACTCAGCGCAAGTATGGCAACTTTCACTTACTTCGGCGGCCCATAATGCGGCTTCTCCGGTAATTTTGGATACTATAAATTGAAGTCGGTCGTGTTCTGACCAGCTACGCGGAAATATTCTTTTGAAATTATTGATAAAGATTTTCGGATGCAGGTTGTTCTTTTCAGTGGAGAATGTTGGGAATTGTCTACTTTTAAAAATGCTGTTCTCCACCTTTAAAGAAGACAAATATCCTCGCTGACCAAAAGAATCATCATCTTTACCAACCGAATCATCAACTTCCCAATGCAAATTTTCACCACAATTGTACTTCGTATTATCACATGTTCGGTTGTTTTTCAACCTATTCTCCGAACGTTCGTCCTCTGTCAACAAATTTTGTGATGACTTTCGTTCTAACTCCGCCAATTTATGATTGGTTTCCTTTTGCCATTTAGGTAACTCATCAACTATTTTGTCTTTTATTTTCTGAAATCCGCTAGTGAAGAGCTTAATTAATTCATCATTTCTACTTAGGTACTCATTGATATTTTCATTTGGCTGGGATCCAATAGTAGTCTTAACCTTGTCTACAATTTCATTTCCTTTTATTTCTATCCATTCAGATAGATCTTCGTCAAGTCTTTTAGTTTGATCTACTAAATACTTGTCAATCCCCTTACGAGCATCAGACTCAAATTCGACTATTTGTTTCGAAAGCTCTTCTATCTGTGCGCTAGCATTGAAACAGCTGCTTTCACACTTAACCATCCTATTGGACAGGCCATCATAACTCTTCGAAACTACCTCATATTTCTTTTCTACGTCATGAAGTTTTCCCATTAAATTATTATATTGCCTTTCTAAGGTGTTAGAAAACTCTACATCTAGTTCTCCAAATTTCGCATTTAATTGAGTCTCCCAGTCCGTCTTTAATTCTTTCTTAGTATTTTCTAGTTTATAATCAAAGGTGTTCAGTTTGCTTTCCAAAGAATCCATTTTAACTTCTAATGAGCCAAATTTGGCCTCAAATTTTTCATTTAACTTCTGATTGTCCTCTTTTAATTGCTTATTATCTCTTTCTAGTGAACCAAATCTTCCATTCATTACACCCATTTGAGTATTTATTGATACCAGCATATCAAATATTTTTTGATTAATATTTCCATTTTGAGGTTCAACTTGCTGATCTACTTCCGAAACCTCAAGATCTGTATGTTCTCCCACGCTGCTTACCTTACTTATCATTGTATTTGAATCTCCTAACGGCTCTAAATCAATAACTATATTATTATCTGTACATGTCTCCTGTCCCACATTGAGCTCATGGGATGCATCATCCCTATCCTCTTCACTTTCCTCTCTCTCTCTACTCATTACTCTACTCAACTGCACATTATCATGTATTCTTTTCGTTCGTTTTGACATGATTATAAGACATACACTTATTTTCACTTTGTATTTATATATATATTTATCTACCGAAATCACAAGTCTCAACTTCCTTTTTTTTTTATAATTATACAGTTATTTTAATCATACCTGGTAGTATCGCTCACTTTTAGCGATTATTGAAGAATACCTCTTTCATTGGACAGACTCACTGGCTGCTACAATATTTTCCAACTCTAGGGTTCGTGAATCCGGATGACACTCGACTCGATGCAGCAATCCTCCTCGATCGAGCCGCACGTTGTGGCGCCACTTCTACCGTGTCTTCCTTCGCCGTCGGCGTTGTCGTGGTTACCGTGAGACACCGTTATACCAAGAGGAAAGGCGCGTCGATCTTAGAGCATGAGATATGATGACCTTAAGCCACTGACAACACACAACGGTCACGGTAGCACCTGATTCCAGAATAGCTGCAGCACTTAAGATCTACGAACTATCCCCTGTTGACCAGGTCCCCAAAACTTAACTCGTAACGAGATCCCTTCAAAGCAAATTGTCATAACGATCGTCTATAAAGGCTTCGTACAACGAGAAGAAATGTTACAGTTTATGGAATAATAACAGGTACTACCAAACTGTCTTGTCTCTTCTGCTTTATTTAACATAACTTTGTTCACAGTTTCATTTCACATTCACCACTCATTCACCGAAACCCTTTGATGAACAGTTTTGGTTACTTGACACCAACAGTCAATGATAATGATACAGCTTTTCTCGTTTTTTGTAAATTGAAGCCCGTTCTCCGTGATATAATAAAAAAAAAAAACGGTCTCAATATCGCGTCCCTCGTGAGATGCGAATATACTTATTCCGGAATTTACCGCCCTGTAGGTGTACTCAATTTAATGACCACACTTCACTGTCCGCTATTTTACGTAACTGAATGTCCATTTTTTAGTCTGATTATACACTGTAGCTATTTAAAATTCGCCCCTATATTTTCCACAACGCACAATTAGCACATCGTTACTTGTTTTCTTTTTTTTCTTCTAAGAGTAAACGGAAAAAAAAGACGCCGTATCATCGGCTTAGTCGATATAAAGCAAAACACCTTAATATGCCCAATTTTACCTCTTCTTATAGGATCGGCTACCTTACTCATTAATTTATTACATATTTTTTCCAATAACGCTAAACAGGTATCGCCGTTATTTTTTTTTAATTGTATTCGAAAGCATGTTACTACTATTATGACCGACCAAATCGTAACAAATCGCGCGGCGTGCGTTTTTAACGATAACTTTACACTATTCAAGTTCTGTTATCGCTGTCTTGACTCGTAATGTTACAAAGGGATCACCAGTTTAGTATTGGAGGGCAGTGCGGAGGGTAAAAATCGTAGAGGGAGACCAAGAGATGAATATGCTAAGCAGATTCAGAAGGATGTAGGTTGCAGTAGGTACTGGGAGATGAAGAAGCTTGCACAGGGTAGAGTAGCGTGGAGAGCTGCATCAAACCAGTCTCAGGACTGAAGACCACAACAACAACAAGACAGCTTTCAAGTTGTGTAAGGCACCATTCACACTATGTATGCGGTTTGGGACTGTAATAGTGACAACTATTTATTTATGGCTTATACTAAATAGATACATGTTTTAAAAATTTACTATTTTTCAAAATAATCATCAGCCTTATGTGTAACCTGTTACCAGTGATGTGATAGTTTTAGCATACCCTTAGCAGCACTGTTGTGTTGATAATTTGAGTGGAGTGGTCCATTGTGATGGGTATTACAGCAGTTACCAACCCCATCGATTGAACAAATCAGTCACAACTTGTGCCATATGCACCCAAGCATTGTCATACAAAATGTTGGGCAGATCCTGCAGAAAGTGCAGGCACTTCTTGCCTCCAAGCTGGTCACAGATTTTGTTCCAAAAGTTAGCAGCTTAGAGAAAGAAGTGGTGACACTTCCTGCCCATCACTTTACAGGACGGTGCTGGAACGCAAGTTGTGACTGATTTGTTGAATCGATGGGTCTGGGAAGTGCTGTTCCACACACCACACTCCCTGGATTGTATCAGTGGTGACTTCAACTTAATTCCTAAATTAAAGAAAGCACTTCATGGGATTTGCTTCAGAACACTTATAGAAATTTGTTGGATGCTCCACTCGAACTACCAACATGACTAGTGCTGCTAAGAAGCTAAGAGTATCCTGTGTCTTCCACATCATGTTTCCTCATCACTCCCTTTTCAGTATCATAGTCAGTTTAGAACTTCAACTAATCTTTCTTGAAACTGAATTTCACAACCAGATTTTGTTGGTCCTGGTTTTCACCACATGTAGAGTCTGGTTGTTGGTCCTTGGCTGACAGTTCAGCTGGAGTGTCTCCAAGCTATTTATCATTCTCATTCAACAGGTATGTGGGTATTAATTGATCAGTGGAGATATTCTTTATCTGGTCTTCCAAAAAAATTTTGCAGTCCTTTCAATTACTTCGTATGGACCTTCATACAGAAGCTCTAAAGCCTTCTTCACTCTATCAGCCTTCTCATACATGTGTGTCGGGTTGCTGAGGTCCTTGTGTGTGAATGATGTTTCCTTTGCTTAGTGGGGATATTGTACAGGTTTCAGATGATTCATATACTATTTTGAAACAAATGAGGTAAGTCTGGATTCTTTTTTGTGACATACTTTTGAAAAATATCACCTGATATCATGAGGGCCAGCCATAAACAATTTCTGCAATTGCAGCCTTAGTGTTTTCACTAGTGGAGCATGGAAGACCAAGAATTACAGGTATTATCTGAGTTGATTTAGCAGTTGCATGGGCACTTGATGAGTGCTTTCAGTGTCTGATGAAAACTTTAATTTTTCCATTTGATTGAGGATGATATGCTGTAGTTTGGGTTTGGTTACAACCACATTGTTTTGATAATGCTTGGGCTAGTACAATGTTAAAGTGTGTTCCACAGTCGGTTACTGTTTGGTATGGTGTTCCAAATCTAGTGATCCAAAAATGAAAAATGCTCATGTTATCACTTCCACTTGTATTTCTTGAAGAGGTACCTCTGTTCAATTTGTAAGTCTATTGAAGTTTGTTAAATAAGAGGTATATTCATTAGGACGAGGCATTAGTCGTATCAAGACAAAGTGCATTATTTTGAAGCATTCATCAGAACTAGGTAAGTGTCCTAATGGCACTTGAGAATATCATGATACTTTGTTTTTCTGACAAGCAGTACATGTTTTTGCCTGATCTCAGATATTATTTTCTTTATATTGATGAGTTCATGTTTACAGTAGCCTTAACGCCTGGATGAGCCAAATTATGATAGTGTTGGAAAATAGGCTATCGAAGTGCTTCAGGACTATAAGGGCAAATTATGTGCGTTGACACATCACACCACAATTGTATTCCTCCACATGTCAATGGGATTTTAATTTTTAAGTAATGTATGATATGAAGCTCTTCTTCATCTTCTTGTGCTTGGGCTATATCTTCATAGTTAATTGGAAGTAATTCTTCAAGCCTTGGTAAGCTATCAGCAACAACATTTTCGTTGTCTGATATTTGTCACTGATCTGTACAACACGTAATTGGATTGCCATTGCTTTCTTATTCTTTTGCTGAAATGCATAGGTTAGAGGAGTGTGGATAGTATAAATAATGAAATCTCTTCCTTCTAACAAATATTTGACAGCCCTGTATATGCAAAGCAGCTCTCTGTCATATGTGGAATACAACTTCTGTGTCATCTTTGTTTATCTTGCTACTGCCGCAATGCAGCATCTGCTGCAAAATCTCATGCATCCACACACAATGGAAGTTGACTGCACAAATCAAGAAATGTCAGAAGCATAGGATTTGTGAGATCATTACAGTTTTGGAATTAAGCAATTGCTTCTGTCCAGTCAGTACACCTTCTGTCACTTTTATTTGTATCTTTTAGGGTTGCCATTCTGTAAAGCTTGGTGTTTAGCAGCATGTTCCAAATGCCACTAATAGAAACTGATGGTCCCCAAGAATGCTCCAAGTTCATGAACTGTTTCATGTTATTTGTAGTTCATTATTGTCACAAGCCTTTCTGGCTCAAGTTTAAAGGAATAGTTGACCATGTGTGGGTAGATATGTACCCAGAAGAGCAGCTCATAATGGGAGGGATCCTCCATGGTATACAGTCACTGTAAAGAAACTTCTAAAGAAACAGAGATTACTGCATAATAGCAGTAAAACAAAACATAGGGCTACAGATAGAGAGTTGGTGATTGAAACACGTTTTGGGTGTCAAAGAGAGCAAAGCATGTTGCCTTCAATGACTACTGTAGCAGAATGTTGTCAAATGACATTTCTCAAAATCCAAAGAAATTCTGGTCATATATGAGGCTGTCAATAGCACCAAAGTTAGTGTCCAGTCCCTAGCGGATGGGACAGGAATTTAAATTGAGGGTAGCAAAGCAAAAGCTGAAATGTTTTAACTCCATTTTCAAATGCTCCTTTACGAAAGAAAACCCAGGTGAATTGGCCCAATTTAATCCTCATACCACTAAAAGACAAATGAAATAAGTATTAATGTCAGTGTTGTTGAGAAACAGCTGAAATCATAAAAATTTAACAAAGCTCCAGTCCCCAATGAAATCTCTGTCAGATTCTGTAGTGAATTTGTGGCTGAGTTAGCTCCTCTTCCCACTGTACTCTATCATAAATCCCTCGAACAAAAAACTGTGCCCAGTTCTTGGAAAAAGGCACAGTTCACACCCGTCTACAAGAAGGGTAGTAGGAGTGATCCTCAAAACTACATCCTTGACATCGATTTGTTGTTGAATCTTAGAACATATTCTGAGCTCTAACATAATGAGGTATCTTGAACAAAATTACCTCCTCAATGCCAACCAGCATGGTTTTTAAAAACGTCAATCATTTGAAACCCAGCCCGCTCTTTTCTCATGTGACATAATGAAAGCTTTGGATGAAGGCAACCAGGTAGTTGCAGTATTTCTTGACTTCCAAAAATCATTTGAGTCAGTACTGCACCTATGCTTATTGTCAAAAGTACAATCATATGCAGTATCAAGTGAAATTTGTGACTGGATTGAAGACTTTCTGGTAGGAAGTACACAGCATATTATCTTAGGTGGGGAGTCATTGTCAGTTGTAGAAGTAACTTCAGGTGTGCCCTAGGAAAGTATGCTGGGACCCTTGCTGTTCATATTGTATAATAATTACCTTGCAGACAATATTAATAGTAAAATCAGGTTTTTTGCATATAGTGCAGTTATCTATAACAAAGTACTATCTGAGAGAATATGCATAAATATTCAGTCAGATGTCGATGAGATTTCAGCATGGTGCAGAGATGTAAAATTTTGCACTTCACAAAATGAAAAAAATGTGGTATCCTATGACTATAATATCAGTCAGTCACTGTTAGAATCAGTTAACTCATACAAGTACCTGGGTGTAACACTTTGTAGGGATATGAAATGAAATGATCACATAGGCTCAGTCATGGGTAAAGCAGGTGGTAGACTTTGGTTTATTGGTAGAATACTGGGGAAATGCAATCAATCTGCAAAAAAAAATTGCTTTCAAATCACTCGTGTGACTGGTTCTAGAATAGGGGAAATGCAATCAATCTGCAAAAAAAAAAAATTGCTTTCAAATCACTCGTGTGACTGGTTCTAGAATATTGCTCAAGTGTGTGGGACCCGTACCATATAGAACTAACAGGGAATATTGAATGTATACAGAGAAGGGCAGTACGAATGGTCACACATTTGTTTAACCCATGGCAGAGTGTCACACAGATACTGAAGGAACTGAAATGGCAGACTCTTGAAGACAGACATAAAACTACCCTGAGAAAGTATATTGACAAAGTTTCAAGAACTAACTTTAATTGATTACTCTAGGGACATACTACAACCCCCTATGTATCACTCACACAGGCATCATCAGGATAAGATTAGAATAATTAAAACTGTACACACAGAGGCATTTGAACAATCATTCTTCTCACACTTCATACATGAATGGAACAGGAAGAAAAGCTAATAACAGGTACAATAGGATGTACCCTCTGCCATACTCCTCATGGTGGTTTGCAGAATACAGGTGTAGATGTAGCTTCAGGCTTTGCTTCTGCAGTTGTAATTTAATGTCCTAAGAATGTTAGCTATTGTGCACCAAACACTGATTTTCCAACTTTTATTATGAGACCATACTTATTCACCTGTTTAAAGAGTAAATTCAGATGCTCAGTAAGTTGCTCTGGAGATTCAAATGCTACTAAAATATAATCCAAATACAGAAAACGGAAATCTGGTTCTCTTACAATTTCAGGTATAAATCTCTGTATAGTGTGCTAGGAGCATTACAAAATCCAAAGGGCATATAATTAAATTCATGAAGAGCAAAAGGTTTAATGATAGCAGATTTTGGTTTATCATCTTCAGCTAATGGAATTTGGTAATAGGCTTTGAGTAGGCCAGTGTTTGAGAATGTCTTTTTATTTTGAAGCATAAAATTTGCATCATCAACTCATGGCATATCAGTCTGCAAAATTCCTGTCATTTAGACAGCAATTATCTCCACAAACTCAGCACTGACCATTTGGCTTCGTAACAAGGTGTAGTGGACTAGCTCATTGTGATTGTGACAGATGTGTAATACCATTATTTAACAGAAAGTTAAATTGTTTCTAGCAGTTTGCAGCTTCCAATCTACATGACCAATTCGAGAACATTTTTCCATAGAAGTGAGTCGTCATTTGTTGCATCCACTCCCTCATTTTTCCCTCATAGGTTTTCACCCATGCCAATTTTTGCTACTAATTGTGATATGCACAATATACAGATCTTGCATTTGGGCGCCAGGGGCACCACAAGTGGCCGCTACCGATTGTGATACGTCCTGTACAGAAATCTTATGGTTGTGTCACTTCTTGCACTCCTTTCAGCTAGGTACTCCAAGTGGCGGCTTGACCCTAAAACCAGTCCTGCCAATCTAAGAGCCTTATTGTATATTAGCAGACAGCTAGATGTCCTTGTGTAAGGAGGAGAAATGTCTACCATCACGTTTCCGACTTTGACAAAGGTCGGATTGTAGCCTATCGCGATTGCGGTTTATCATATCGTGACATTGCTGCTCGCGTTGGTCGAGATCCAATGACTGTTAGCAGAATATGGAATCATTGGGTTCAGGAGGGTAATACGGAATGCCGTGCTGAATCCCAACAGCCTCGTATCACTAGCAGGTGAGATGACAGGCATCTCATCCGCATGGCTGTAACGGATCGTGCAGCCACGTCTCGATCCCCGAGTCACAGAACTGCAGAAAGCCTTAACAAATCTGTATTTGCAATTCGAGTGTTAGCTGACATAAGCGACATAAAAATGAAAAAGCTTCCATACTTTCATTCCATAATGTCATATGGTATAATATTTTGGGGTAACTCTACAAGTCAAACAAAAATTTTCAGAGTCCAAAAGTGTGTAATATGTATTATTTGTGGAGTAAATTCACGGACGTCCTGTAGAAACCGCTTCAAAGAACTGGGTATACTAACTACTGCCTCTCAGTATATTTACTCCTTAATGAAATTTGTCCTAAATAATATATCTCTTTCTCAACAAACAGCTCAGTTCATACATACAATACCAGGAACAAAAATGATCTGCACAAGGACTTAAAAGCACTTACTTTAGTTCAAAAAGGGGTCCACTACTCAGGAACACTCATCTTCAATAATTTGCCAGCAAACATAAAAAATTTAGTTACAAATAAAGAGCAGTTTAAAAGGAGCCTGAAAGACTTACTAGTGGCCAACTCCTTCTACTCCATTGACGAATTTTTTAATAGAAACAAATGGTGTATTGTACACTCCTGGAAATTGAAATAAGAACACCGTGAATTCATTGTCCCAGGAAGGGGAAACTTTATTGACACATTCCTGGGGTCAGATACATCACATGATCACACTGACAGAACCACAGGCACATAGACACAGGCAACAGAGCATGCACAATGTCGGCACTAGTACAGTGTATATCCACCTTTCGCAGCAATGCAGGCTGCTATTCTCCCATGGAGACGATCGTAGAGATGCTGGATGTAGACCTGTGGAACGGCTTGCCATGCCATTTCCACCTGGCGCCTCAGTTGGACCAGCGTTCGTGCTGGACGTGCAGACCGCGTGAGACGACGCTTCATCCAGTCCCAAACATGCTCAATGGGGGACAGATCCGGAGATCTTGCTGGCCAGGGTAGTTGACTTACACCTTCTAGAGCACGTTGGGTGGCACGGGATACATGCGGATGTGCATTGTCCTGTTGGAACAGCAAGTTCCCTTGCCGGTCTAGGAATGGTAGAACGATGGGTTCGATGACGGTTTGGATGTACCGTGCACTATTCAGTGTCCCCTCGACGATCACCAGTGGTGTACGGCCAGTGTAGGAGATCGCTCCCCACACAATGATGCCGGGTGTTGGCCCTGTGTGCCTCGGTCGTATGCAGTCCTGATTGTGGCGCTCACCTGCACAGCGCCAAACACGCATACGACCATCATTGGCACCAAGGCAGAAGCGACTCTCATCGCTGAAGACGACACGTCTCCATTCGTCCCTCCATTCACACCTGTCGCGACACCACTGGAGGCGGGCTGCACGATGTTGGGGCGTGAGCGGAAGACGGCCTAAGGGTGTGCGGGACCGTAGCCCAGCTTCATGGAGACGGTTGCGAATGGTCCTCGCCGATACCCCAGGAGCAACAGTGTCCCTAATTTGCTGGGAAGTGGCGGTGCGGTCCCCTACGGCACTGCGTAGGATCCTACGGTCTTGGGGTGCATCCGTGCGTCGCTGCGGTCCGGTCCCATGTCGACGGGCACGTGCACCTTCCACCGACCACTGGCGACAACATCAATGTACTGTGGAGACCTCACGCCCCACGTGTTGAGCAGTTCGGCGGTACGTCCACCCAGCCTCCCACATGCCCACTATACGCCCTCGCTCAAAGTCCGTCAACTGCACATACGGTTCACGTCCACGCTGTCGCGGCATGCTACCAGTGTTAAAGACTGCGATGGAGCTCCGTATGCCACGGAACTGGCTGACACTGACGGCGGCGGTGCACAAATGCTGCGCAGCTAGCGCCATTCGACGGCCAACACCGCGGTTCCTGGTATGTCCGCTGTGCCGTGTGTGTGATCATTGCTTGTACAGCCCTCTCGCAGTGTCCGGAGCAAGCATGGTGGGTCTGACACACCGGTTTCAATGTGTTCTTTTTTCCATTTCCAGGAGTGTATATATTCATACTATTAGTATTGTTATTTCAGCTTTAAAAAATGATGTATTCTATATACTCAAAGTGACATGTTCCACATCCACGAGGATCTCCTCAGCACGGATCTATGGAGCGAAAAACTAATCTAATCTAAGGATGTAGAGGCATATCTCACTAGGGGCAAGAAAAATACTGCCTACACGAAAATTAAAGAGCCTTTTGGAGAAAAGAGAACCAACCGTATGAATATCAAGAGCTCAGATGGAAACCCAGTTCTAAACAAAAAAGAGAAAGGTGGAAGAAATATATAGAGGGTCTGTACAAGGATGAGTACTTGAGGGCAATATTATGGAAATGGATGAGGATGTAGATGAAGATGAAATGGGAGATAAGATATTGCTTGAAGAGTTTGACAGAGCACTGAAAGATCTAACTTGAAACAAGGCCCCAGGATTAGACAACTTTCCATTAGAACTACTGATAGCCTTGGGGGGCCAGCCCTGACAAAACTCTACCATCTGGTGAGCAAGATGTATGAGACAGGCGAAATACCCTCTGACTTCAAGAAGAATATAATAATCCCAATTGCAAAGAAAGCAGTTGCTTACAGATGTGAAAATTTCTGAACTATCAATTTAATAAGTTATTGCTGCAAAATACTAACATGAATCCTACACAGAAGAATGGAAAAACTGGGAGAAGCTCACCTTGGGGAAGATCAATTTGGATTCCAGAGAAATGTAGGACCATGCGAGGCAATACTGGCCCTACGACTTCTCATAGAATATAGGTTAAGGAAAGACAAACCTACATTTACAGCATTCATAGACTTAGAGAAGGCTTTTGACAATGTTGACTGGAAAATTCTCTTTCAAATTTTAAAGGTGGCAGGGATAAAATACAGTGATCAAAAGGCTATTTACAATTTGTGCAGAAACCAGATGGCAGTTATAAGAGTTGAGTAGCACGAAAGGGACACAGTGGTTGAGAAGGGAGTGAGACAGGGTTGTGGCCTATCCCCAATGTTATTCAAACTGTATATTGAGTAAGCAGTAAAGGAAAGAAAAGAAAAATTTGTAGTAGGATTAAAGTCCAGGAAGAAAAAATAAAAAACTTTGAGGTTTGCTGATGACATTGTAATTCTGTCAGAGGCAGCAAAGGACTTGGAAGAGCAGTTGAATGGAATTGACAGGAGGATATAAGATGAACATCAAAAAAAGCAGAACAAGGATAGTGGAATGTAACCAAATCAAATCAAGTGAAGCTGAGGGAATTAGATTAGGAAATTAGACATTAAAGTAGCAAAGGAGTTTTGCTATTTGGGAAGAAAAATAACTGATAAGTGTCGAAGCAGGGAGGATATAAAATGTAGATTGGCAATGGTAAGAAAAGCGTTTCTGAAGAAGAGAAATTTGTTAATATCAAGCATAGATTTAAGTGTCAGGAAGTCCTTTCTGAAAGTATTTGTATGGTGTGTAGCCATGTATGGAAGTGAGACATGAATGATAAACGGTTTAGACAAGAAGAGAATAGAAGCTTTTGAAATGTGGTGCTACAGAAGAATGCTGAAGGGTAAATGGATAGATCACGTAACTAATGAAGAATTACTGAATAGAACTGAGGAGAAGAGAAATTTGTAGTACAGCCTGACTACAAGAAGGGATCACATTCTGAGAGGCATCAAGGGATCACCAATGTAGTAGTGGAAGGAAGTATGGGGGTAAAAATCGTAGCAGGAGAGCAAGAGATGAATACTGTAAGCAGATTCAGAAGGATGTAGGTTGCAATAGTTACTCGGAGATGAAGAGGCTTTCACAGGACAGGGTAGCATGGAGAGCAGCATGAAACCAGTCTTTGGACTGAAGATCACAACAACAACAACATGATTTATTAATGGTGGCTAATAAAGTATATAAGATGCTTCGCAAGAGAACTGATAACTATTCAGAATGGAATGCCAGTCAATACCCTGCAGATCAGATCTTAGATTTGTTATGTGATTTCATGCAGTTGTCTCTTTGTCCTGGGTTCAACTTTATCTTTGTGATTATTTCCAACTCCAGACAATTTCCCTCCGCCCCCCTCCCCCGAGCTCAGCATTTGATTTCTGGTTACAGGCTTGGTGACCCTGGGCGGGTTTCTGAGCTGGGGACTGGTAAGCGCAATCATTCCTCTGTCACCATAAGCTCTGAGCATCTTCAGTGACCACCGTGCAGTGCAGCAGTTGAATATTGGCTTCATCGCCTGGACTGTGAGGAAGATACACATCTCTACAAAAAAACACTCAACCTCAAGGTGTGCTACATACTGATGAGATGAATGGCAGTTGAGATAAAACAGTCTCTAGTGGGCAACCTACGGGGCACCAGCTACCCCTCCAGTAGTATAAGGCTTGCTGAGGCATTTAGGGCTCTGCCTGGGTTGGCAGTTGTTTTCTTAGCATCTCATGGGATTCCTATTGAATGGTCTCATCAAACTACTACTCCCAACAGGACAGGTGTACTGTCGGGTAGTATCTACATCCTCTCATCAAAGAGAGCTCGATTGGTGAGTCTTCCCAAAAAGAAGTCTCAGAATCATAATACTTTCATTGTAATCAAGAGAAGGTCTCCCATTTCTATATTTACAAGGCATTGGAAGGTATTTCTTAGTCCCTAAAAAGTGGCAATCGACTTTGTAATGGAAGTATCTAAGCTTCTGGGATGTAAGGTCCTAAGTGACTACCCAGTCAAGGCTGAGTTGCACATTACCCCTAACTTTAGTAAGGGCATGGTAACCTGCTTCGATATAATGGAGATGGAAGACGCAGAGTTACATGAAGAATGGAAAAAAATGGGCATCGTGGAAGTGCAGAACTATATGAGGAAAGTCAATGACAAATTGGAAAAATCTGCAACATTTTTTCTAAAGTTTAGTACTCCAGAATTACATGAACATATCCTTGCAGGCTATATCTATCCTAAGGTTCGTCCATTTGTTCCTAACCCAGTGTGATACTTCAAATGTCAAATATTTGGTCATACCACTATGGTTTGTAATGGGAGGGCTACATGTGGCAATTGCGGAGGCTTAGCTCACGAATCAGGCATTTATTGTAGACTTCCTCCAAAATGTGTAAATGCTCCAGGAATCACCCAGTGTGGAGCCGAGAGTGGTAGGTTTACAATGAGGAAAAGAAAATTCAGGAGTTGAAAGTCAAGACGTGCATACCCTATGGTGAAGCCGAAAAATCTTTCAAAGCTATGCAACCTCTGGTTTTAGCTACGTCTTTTGCATCTGCCCTTAAGATGCCAACTACCAAGTGTGATGCCTCCACACAAACTCAGACCACAGATTCAAGTACAAGCACATGCACTTGTCAGTGTACCTGTGGAGGAAACATTACACTTGAAACAGAAGTCATTCAGAAGCCATGAAGAAAGGCATACCCCCTAAGCCACATACCACTGCCCACCATCAGAAGCTACTAAGCTGTCCCCTCAACCTAAGCAACCAACTCTTCCTGTAAGTAGACGTGGTAGTTCCAAGTCAAATGAAGTGACAGTTAAACCTTTGGATCAGCCAGGTCTTTCCTTCTCTGATGATGACTATGCTCTTGAGGATATGGACTTCCAATCAGAGGGACCCAAGAGCCGGGAACAGGCTAACGCTCCCCCTGACCTCCCCAGTAAATCACCGCCTCAAAGGAAGAAAGAAAAGAACAATCATTGCTGAGCAATGACTCCATCGGGGACTTCTTTGTTGCTGTGGAATTTAAATGGATATTGCGCACATTTGGAAGAATTACAGTTCCTGGCCTAGGAGAAACTGTTCTGCATCTGCTTACAAGAAACTCATCTTAAAGTCACCGACACATCTGTATTATGGGCTTACCTCTCTTACAGGAAGGACGATATTACTGGAGACTGGGCTAAAGGTGGAGTGACTGTTTTCACTGATGACAGATGCCACTCCTCTCCTGTCCCTCTTACCATGATGATATAAGCAGTTCCCGTGAAAGTTCCAGCACCCTTTAACATTACTTTGTGTTCTTTGTATCTTCCATCTAATGATGCTTTGGATGCAGACCCACTGACAGAACTCTTCTGGGCACTCCCACACCCATTCCTCCTTGTTGGGGACTTCAAAGCTAACAATGTCCTGTGGCCTTGGCTAGCACTTGCTCCAGGGGTCGGATGATCAAGCGACTCGTCCATTCTAAGAATATCTGTCTTCTGAATGCGGGTCAGGTGACACACTTTTCCACAGCTATGTGATCTTTTTCAGCCATTGACCTTTGTTTCTGTTTCCAGCTATTACAGACTCAGTGCAGTGGGAAGTGGCTACAGATTTACATTCTATTGACCACTTTACAATGTGGATCCACCTCCTGACTAGGATGGTGGCTGACAGAATACCATGAAGATGCATGGTGCAAAGGGCAAATTTGTTTCAGTACAGTCGACAGGCTATTTTTGAACAAAAGGATTGTGCATGGGAGATGGTGACCCATATCACTTGTGAGATCCAACGGGTTACCACAGAGCCCATCCCTCGGTCTAGTAACCACCTCAGATGATAGCCTGTACCTTGGTGGAATGACAACTGGACCAGATGAACAGCTCTGCAGCACTTCGAACATCGTCCAACTACAGAAAACCTTCATGCCTTCAGGTCTGTGAGAGCACATGTTAGGCAAGTGATAAAAGAATGGAAGAAGTCTTCCTGGAAGGAATTCACGACTTCCATTAATCAGTCTACTTCCACTGCACAAGTTTGGGACTCAATAAGTTGGATTTCAGGCAAGGGCAGTACATGTCCCCTTACAGCCTTGTCAAGTGATGGGGTCTGGGGGGGGGGGGGGGGCTCAGGTTCAAGCTGAGCACTTTTTTGCTGTCACTACATCATCCAGACAAGCTCCTGCTTTTCAGGTGTTCCATAGGACTGCAGAGATGAGGAAGCTCAATTTGAAAAAAACTAATAAACATCTGTATATATTTCAATTTAAATAACATTTGGTGTCTGGCACTCAGTTTATTAAAATCTTGACAGCCATCACACCCATCAGAGCACAGAAATGCTGAGAGAATTTACATTTCATGGAATATCAGTGAGAGATCTGAAAAACAAAAGAGCATCAAAGAGCATAGGGAATGTCAGGAATTGAACTTGGCTATAAACAGTAGTACGAGATCATCAACAGTTCACAGTCTGGTTGGAGTCCAGGCAGCGAGTACACTTAACAGCAAAATTCTCAGCACCTGCAGAATATGGCTAGGTCAGTTGTCAAAATACTGTGCACAAAATGGGAACATTAACTTGGCAGAATACCTGGAAAAGCACATCATTAAAGAAAATTCGTAATTTTTATCAGTAACATTAAGGTAATGAGTAACTAAAGTATATGAAAGTATAGTTATGTTTACCTCTGTTCAAAAGATATACAGTAAGTTTAGGGGTAAGACTAGCTCCAAAATGTCAAAGTAAGATTACGTATAGTTATGGGACTGTGATGGAAAGGGTATTGTAGAACGTATTATTTAAGTGTGTCAAAAAACCATCATATAGGTTAGTGTGTGGCAGAGAAACAACTGTGACGTACACAAATGGAGAATTGAAAGATTTTATCTTTGCCTTGTTTACTGAAAGAACTTTCAATTTTTGCTGTATTATGGTTTATGCTAAGATTTATGTTACATTATGAACACCTAATGATTATAAAATGTGCCAGACAATATTACACTAGAACTGATGTCATACAATAATGCCTTTGTCTGTGATATGCCATTTAATGCTGACTGACATATTAAATTGCTGTGGATGATTTTGTGCTAGGGATTGTGTTGCTCTATGACAACTTCATGACCTAATAATTATGTTGTTTCATATTTTGGTGGGGTTTGCCTGAACTAATCTGTGTTTGGCTTGTACTTACATGACATTTAATTTTGCTATAATGTTGTGGGCTTATGCTGTGGAAACCTTAGAGGGACATATACACTTGGTATGATACACTAAGGTGACAAAAGTCATGGGATAGCAATATGCACATAGACAGATGGCAGTAGCATTGCATACACATGGTATAATAGGGCAGTGCAGTGGCATAGTTGTCATTTGAATTCAGGTGATTCGTGTGAAAAGGTTTCTGACGTGACTATGGTCACACAGTGGGAATTAACAGACTTTGATCGTGGAATGGTAGTTGGAGCTAGACGCATTGACATTCCATTTTAGAAATCATTAATGCATTCAGTATTCCAAGAGCCACATTGTCAAGAGTGTGCTGAGAATACCAAATTTCAGGCATTACCTCTCACCACAGGCAACACAGTGGTTTAAGGCCTTCACTTAATGACAGAGAGCAGCGGCTTTTCCATGGAGTTGCCAATGCTAACAGACAAGCAATACCGTGCGAAATAACCACAGAAATCCATGTAGGGCAGACAGTTAATGTACACATGACTGAGTGGCGAAATTTGGCATTAATGGGCTATGGCAGCAGATGACTGATGCGAGTGTCTTTGCTAACAGCATGACATTGCTTGCAGTGCCTCTCCTGGTCTTGTGACCATATTGGTTGGAATCTAGATGACTAGAAAACCGTAGTCTGGTCAGATGAGTCCCAATTTCGGTTGGTAAGAGCTGATGATAGTATTCGAGTGTGATGCAGAACACATGATGCCATGGACCCAGGTTATCAATAGGGCACTGTGCAAGCTGGTGGTGGCTCCATAACGGTGTGGAGTGTGTTTATGTGAAATAGACTTATCATTCACTGGAAATGGTTGTGTTCGGCTACTTGGAGACCATTTACAGCTATTCATGGACTTCATGTTCCCAAACAATGATGGAATTTTTTTGGATGAAAATGCACCATTTCACTATTGTTCATGATTGATTTGAAGAACATTGTGGGTAATTCAGGCTATTGGTTTGGCCACCCAGTTTTCCCATTGTAAGTCCCACTGACTTAATCGTTAGGTCAGTTCATGCACAAAATCCTGCACTGGCAACACTTTCGCAATTATGAACAGTTTTAGGGGCAGCATCACTCCGTAACTTTGCAGGGGACTTCCAGCAACTTGCTGAGTCCATTCCACGACAAACTGCTGCACTATTCCTGGCAAAAGGAGGTCCAACACAAATTAGGAGGTATCCCATGTCCTTTTTTATCTCAGTATATGTGCAGGCACAGAGCCTCAAGCTGTTGTAGTACCATTTCTAATTTAATTTTCTGTGGTCTGCCCAGGTAATATGCCTATTAGCTAGTAGGGACAGCAAAGCCTTCCAATCTCTTTCATTATCTTCTTGGAGGTATTTGATTTGGGATGATACTTCGAAATAGATGCCAGAAACTCCTTAAAACTATTACTTGTGAACTAGGTTCCATTATCAGTGAGCAATCTGTTGCACTTGCCTACATCCATAAATTCTTCTCTTAAACAATTTATTACAGTGGCAAAGTTTGCCATTTTTATGGGGTATAATTTAACATATTTTGACCAAGATTCTACTGCAACAAATATATATCATACTCCACCTCTACACTTTGATAGTGGTGTGAATAACTCTGCTGCTGTTAAATCGTTTAGAGGTTTTGGTGTCACTGGACTGTAATCTTCTTTAGCCTTTTGACATAATGCACACATTTTTAAAACTCCCTTTACTTCTCTACTTCAATTCTTAAATTAGTAATATTTTATCATGTGCTTAATACAATTTTGTATACTGAAATGTCCATATCTTCTTCTGTCGTGTCATATATCAAAGTTACTTAACTGTCACTGCTGTTCATTCTCTATTAATTTGGAGTCAGGGGTTAGTCATTTTAATGTGTTATGATTTAATATGGTATAACCTCACAGATATTGAAGAATTAAGAAAAAGCTTGGAAAGTTAATTTGGCCACTTCAGTCAGTCCAGTGTTTCTTAATTATTATATTACTTTTTCACTGTGTTTATGCTTTGTGTGGCTTACCAGTACATTTAGCTACTTGTCTGGGTTACAGTGAAACAAGTACTATGCTATGTTTCATTGGCTGTGTCAGCCAATAATTGCAAAGATAGGGGGGTCAAACTTGTTGGTTCTACATGAATTTTATTTTCATTTGCGAATACAGACATCATCAGCTGTATAAAGGAATGACAACAATGAACATTTGTGCCAGACTGGATTCAAGCAAGGATTTCCCACTTATTGTGAGTGGTTGTCTTACCATTAGGCTATCTGAGCATGTGTCACCGCCAGACCCAAACTTCCATATGTCGTCAACCATGCTTACAACCTACACTCATACATCCAGTATGTATATTCCTGTACAGGGGATACAGTGTAATTTGAAGTTGCTTGCCTGGTTTCGGTGAAAAAATACGATATTGCGGTGCCTGCGTTTTCACAATTATGATACAATGCTCCTTCGGACATGCATGCATGCATATGATATTTATTCATGACACCGGGCAATCAACATTGAATTAAGCTGTCTACCCTGTTTGGGAATATACATAATGGATGTACGAGTGTAGGTTACAGACACATAGTTGATGACTTTATGGAAGTTCGGGTCTGACTATGATACATGTTCAGATAGGCTCATGGTAAGGCAACTTGTGAAGATCAGCAGGAAATATGGGTTCGAGTCCTGATTCAGCACAAATTTTCATTGGCATTCCATTTTCCAGCTGATGGTTGTCCAGATTCACATCACAATACCATGTTGTTTCTACAGTCGTGGTATTGTTATTAAGTCAGTATGTAATGGTCATTTATTTGTTAGAGCAGATGTGTTGTCCAACTTAAGGGAAATATTCAACATGTAACACTGTTTTTACTAATTATTCCATTAATACTTTGAAGTATGAATTAAATATTGAAAGAGCAGAAAAGTTTTGTGCAAAGAGAGACCATATAAACTGATGAATAACCTTATCATGATTAGAATAAAGTAATGTTGAATATGCTCTGTTGATGGTGTTTTGCCTATAATGAGAACTTGTTAAGATGGATATTGATGCACTATTTTCATGATATTGCAGTTAGGTGAGAGATAACTATGAGTTGAAATATTGAAGTTTATTGCGAAGTATAGGGGAGTTATTATTAGTTGAAATGATTATAATGATATGTTAGCATTGAGGAGGATTATCGGGTTGGTTGCACCAATAATCACACCCATTTAGCAATAGTTCATTTATTAACCTTAACACATACAAGGGTCACAAAGAACTGAACTGAACAGGGCGGAACAGCCAAAGATAATGCTTAGAGTCCAAAGATGAATGCGTATTGATGTTTGTGTCGATTTCATTGGCACCACACATAGCCCCCCACCCTCCCCCGCAGTATGGAGTACTTTGGGGGGGGGGAGGGGGGGGGGGTGCATGACTATGGCGTCGGCAGGGGTGGTCCGCGGGAGCCGGACCATGGTCAGCTTGACAGCGTCATCGGGGAGCTGTAGATGTCGTGAAGGAAGGTTCGGCCACCAAACCTGGAAGTCCATGAAGCGAGCCAGGTGACGTGTGGCTACAGGTAGGCCGGCAGTTTACGGGTGGAATGGAGCGACGATGACGATGTCTCCGGTGGGTGTGGTGAACACACGAAGCCTGTCTAGGTCGACGGCGGGCAGGAGGTGAACACATTTCACCAGGTGGCAGGGAATGGCGGAGGTTGTGTCATGAGCACTGGATGAAGAGAAACACACGACGAACAGTGTATAATCGCGCAGTATTATTGAGATGTCATGGATTATGTCCGGAGGGGGGGGGGGGGGGGGGGGGGACAGGCACAAACACCTCGAGCGAGGGCACGTTCAAGACGGGGGGGGGCGTGAGAAACCTTCACAGGGCGAGGCAGGCAATGGTGGAGAGGTCGAAGGGACCGATGAAGGGCCTGGCGGCGAGGGCATGATCATAGGTAAGCTCAACGTGGGGAGCATGTGGTCACTCGACAGAGTGCGTGAAACCGGAGTAGAGGGCGAAGTCGGAGGAGAGCTCGACGATTGGAGCTGGAAGTCACTCGACGGAGTGTGTGAGACCAGCGTAGAGGGTGAGGTTGGAGGAGAGCTCGACAATTGGAGCTGGAAGTCACTCGATCGAGTGTGTAAGTCCAACGTGGAACTGTCTTTTTGGCTAGAGTGTACCGGGTAGATGAGTACGGGGCGTTAACCAGGTCAGCAATCAAGTCCTCCTGGTCGTGCAGGTGGGTGATGAGGCACAGAAACCTGGTTGACTCATCAAGTTTGTAATGGTCAAACACTTCGTCTGCAATTTTGAACCAGGTTGTTGCTCTGTCAGGATTAAACGGCGGCAGCGTTGGTAAGCGTTGTAGAATGTTCGGAAGAACAGGTTGAGTTGATTTTGTTGGGGCACTGCCTGAATCGAGCTGTTGTTGCTGTAGTATTCCAGGAGAGTGTGCCTCCAGGGGATGTGGCAACGACGGCTGTTCGGGTGGCAGCGTGAAGGTGACATGTTGTGGTTGAGCGCGATCCGTCGCAACACGGAAGGCCAATGCGGGTGAGAAACCGTAATGTGTCAATTGCGGTTGCAGAAGCTCAACACGTTGTGGGTGTGTTCGGATTGATGCGTTGCAGAAGACCGACGCGGATGAGGCACCGAGATGTGCCGAGAACAGTAGCGGAAGCTTGACTGGAGCCAGTGTGGGGGTGACAGGTGAGAAAAAGTTCAAAGTTTGAGAACGCGTATTAGTCCGTGGAAAGCTCGACGTATGATCAGAGCCGCTGGGGCCACCTGTGTTGCAGGGAGGCTGCGGAGGTGCGGGCTGTCCAGAAGCACAGTGTGGGAAATGATGTCGAACGTGGGATGGAATGTGTGAATGTTCATTGTTCATAGTCACTCCACTCAAAATGGTGTGCAGATAAGGTGAATGTCGTGGCACAAAACACTGAGGCATAGCAGTGGGACAGAGGTGGAGGTCAGGCACAGATAACAAGTTATTGTTCCTGTTGCAGGCCAAGGTATCAAAGTAGGAAGGCATGTACTGATGCTGAACCGAGGCAGGCGCGGGCGTGGTCGGATGCTGAGGAGGTAGCCCTGTGAACGAAGCAGTTCCGGCCACGTGGCAGGTATCCGCGTGGTACTGCGTGGATTGCGGCGTGGCAATTCATTGTCCTGGCGGTAGTAGGTTGTCCGACGAAGCATTTGCAGAAATCGGCATTGGTCCCGCACTGCACGGAGATCCGTAAGAGATAACTGCACAGTCGATGAGGGAGGGCACATGTGGCGGGAACAAAGGCGTTTGATAGCCGGAGTCATGCGCACTCCTAACCTCACTTATTGTTGCAGGATCAAAAGCGTCCGGCGAAATCGGCAGTCCTGGCGGGTGTACATCGCCCGCAACATGATGTATGTCGATCACAAAATCCGGCATTCAGCGCTGGGCCGAAGTCATTGTTCAAATGCTGTGTTGATGTAATACACACGAAAATAAACAACGTCGAGGTCACGGGCACAGTAAAATGGCAAAAATGGAAGACGTTACAACTCAGAGTCACCAGTGAGGAGGATTACCGGGTTGGTTGCACCAATAATCACACCCATTTAGCAATAGTTCATTTATTAACCTTAACATATACAAGGATCACAAAAAACTGAACTGAACATGGCGGAACAGCCAAAGATAATGCTTAGAGTCCAAAGATGAATGCATATCGATGTTGGTGTCGATTTCATCAGCGCCATAGGATTATACGTGAATAATAATGTTGATGATGGCGATTTGTTGTAATTGGAAGCATTATGAGGAGTATGAAGAACTTAGGATTGGGATTTGATTATCATAAAAATGCATTTGATTGTATTCACTGAGTCATATGAAAAAGTGCATGCAGTAGAAGAACTTTATGACAATAATTAAGTATGGTGACTGACAACTTGAAATGTAATGATATCTTTGTATTTGTTGACTTTGTCAAGATGATGAATAGAGGCGTTTGATTTCAACTGCCAACTTAATGATGATTACAAGAATATGGGGTAATGAATTAATGATGATTAGATGGTTAGTTATTGATAAGATGCTACGTTGCTGTTTGTAGTGAGTACCATCTAAAAAGAAAATAGAAACAAGGCCTGCCAAACAAAAGTGTTACAGTTTGTGGAGAATGTAAAAATGGTACTGGAGGGCTAGTATCACTGGAATGATATGGAAGACTGACTCCCATGAAATAATTTAGATGAAGTAATTATACATTTTATAGCACATATTATGAGGATACATTTCAGACATTGCTGCCTTTTGATTTCATATTCAGTATATATTAGTATCTAATTGCTAGTTCTAGAATTAGCCTTTCGTAAGTGTGATTCAGTTTGATTGTACAATATGTACATTAGAAACAAATGGAAATGTTGAAATTATTTCAGTGTGTTTTGGAGACTCATATTATTCACCAGTATTGTGAAGAACAAAATTGTTTATATAATGAAAGATATAGGAGTGTCTCTGAAACAAAACGTCTAGAATGTGCAGCAACCATTTTCACATACAATGAGCAACATAACTAACATATTAACCCAGATAATATTTAAGAAGAAGCTTTGCTATTTTTGTAAGATGTATGTACTGCTTTCAACACTGTGATGTTTTGTAAATAATATGCACATCTTTCTTAAAAAATGTAAGTTGTCTGCTCACGTTGACATTTTTTTTTACACACATTCCACTCAAAGTTTGCATAGATGTATTTATAACTTGTAAATTAAGTAATCAAGTAATTAGGGTAGACTAGTACTAATGGAAACAAATGTTATAAATTGCTTACTTAGGACATTGATTTCATTCTACTTATACTGGTACATATGTATGTGTATAGTTTTAGCTGTGAAACACATTTCCAATTACCGACATACTGACCAGCACAAAATATGCAACACTCCAACTTATTGGAAAATTTTTATTTTTATAACACAAATCTAATATTTTATGATAAAATAGTGTGGTACAACCCCAAGTAGGTACCCAACAACAGAAAAGATGATTATAAACAAAGTAAGTCAGATTCAGAGGTAACACAAATGGATTCACGCTTCAAACAAATTTTGATGATGATCGTGAAGGTAACACATCTATTTTGGTTTTCTATGCTTCATGGACCTCTGTCCACATCTTCCAAAGTGTGTATTACATTTTCTCCTATTAGTCGTGGCATCCATTCTTTCAGGCCCCCAAGAGCTCAGCATTTGTTTGCTGGGTACGGGCCTAGCAACCCCAGGGTTCCTCAGCTGGGGACTGGTAAGCATTGCCAGTCATCTGTCACTGTAAGCTCTGCACATGCTTAGTGAACACCATGCGGTGCGGTGTTGGAAGGTTGTGTGTCACAGGAAACAAGTGTCTTGGCTTGACAGCCTGACCGGAGGATGGTACAAACCTCTATAAGAAACCTCTCAATCTCAAGGTGTGCTGCCTGCCTGTTGTGTGTCACAGGGAATGGGTGTCTTGGCTTCATCGACCGGACTGTGAGGATGGTAAAAAAACACTATTTGTTAAGTGATTGTGAAATGGGACAATAGTGGTAAAAACCTTAAGTTCCCAACAAGGGCACACCGAGCGAGGTGGCGCAGTGGTTAGACACTGGACTCGCATTCGGGAGGACGACGGTTCAATCCCACGTCCGGCCATCCTGATTTAGGTTTTCCGTGATTTCCCTAAATCGCTCCAGTCAAATGCCGGGATGTTTCCTTTCAAAGGGCACGGCCGACTTCCCTGCCCGTCCTTCCCTAATCCGATGAGACCGATGACCTCGCTGTCTGGTCTCCTTCCCCAAACCAACCAACCAACCCAACAAGGGCAAACCTGCAAAAAGCCAAAAACGTTGGTGAATATGCCATTGAAACTGAGCTCCACATCACATTGAACTACAGAAATGAGCACAAAACTTGCAGAGCATATCATGGTAGATTTCTTCACTTAAATGCATGGCCCAATGTCTACAACCCAATGTGCTGTTTTAAATACTACCACTTTGGGCACAACACTCTAGGATGTAAGGCAGAAGCCACTTGTGGCAAATGTGATAAGGTTGCCCATGAAGGAGTCAGATGTTCATCTTCACTGAAGTGTGTCAACTGCTCTGGGAATCATCCTGTCTGGCAGGACAATGGAGATCAAAAAATAAAACACATCCTGTTTTGTGGGGCCAAAAAGATCTACAAGGCCATGCAGCCCCCCTTATTTGCTAGCTCCTTTACTTCTGTTGTTAAAAAGCAGGTTCAGAAAACTGATGCTGCTGCACTAACGGAAGTTGCTAGTTTCAGCACTAATACCTGTGTTTGTCAATGCTGCAGTTACTCCCCCCAGAATATCAGACAAGGCTGTGGTAGCTCCTGTTGTGGAGTTCGCTGTTTCTCAAAAAGTTCACTCTGTTCCACCATTGCCACTACAACCTCCACATTGTGGCACTGAAGCCCCCACTGGCAAAAAAATTAAAATCAGAGACTTAGTCACTGACAGAGATGGGAAGCAGACAGTTTGACAAAGTTGATGTCACTCTCTCTTACATCTATCACCTTTCATCTTCAGAGCCAATGGACCTTGATGTCAGCCTAGGGCACTCATCTCGCCCCAAATCCAAACCCCTACCCACTATGGCCTCTCCTCCCTGCGGAAAGACAGGGTGAAAGTGCACCCCTTGGCAAATAGCTCCTATATTACAATGGAACATTATGGGTTCAGGACACATGTATAGGAACTGAAACTCATCACAAGGATGATCTGGATGGGGATAAGGCCAAGGGAGGGATTGCTGTGTTTTTGTTATTAACACACACCAATCCTCTGCTGTCTCCTTGGTTACTGACCTACAAGCAGTTGCACTTGAAGTTCACGTGTGTAGGTGGATCACTGTTTGCTCAGTATATTTACCTCCACAAGAGGCTCTAACAGATCTTATAACACAACTCTTCTCATTTATTATACTGGGAGACATCAATGCTCATCTTGTATTATGGGGCTTGACCTCTAATTGCTATTAGGGTCAGGTTTAGGAAAGCCTCATGGTGTCTCACAAGCTGTGCAACTTCAACACAGGTGCTCCCACTCACTTCTGTGCTGCTACTGGGTCATTGTAAGCCATCCATCTCTCTTTCTGTTCTCTAGCCCTTCTGGTCTCTGTTCAGTGAGAAGTCATTGATGACCTTAATTTCAGTGACCACTTCCCTCTCTGCAAGGACGCAGCCACAATGGATGATCAGGAGAGCTGACTGGACACTGTTCAGCCAGATAGTTGTGTTTGAATTCCGTGATCCATGAATGTGTGGACCACATCACATGATGCATCAGGCCCTTGACTTCTCCATCCTGAATTCCTCAGATCATCTTACAAGGCAACCTTTCCCTTAGTGGACTGCTGAGTGTCGTTCAGTAATCCAGGTCAGATGTGCAGCTCTGTGGCAGTTTAGGTGCTGAGCAATGGTGGAAAACCTTGCATCCTTTTGGTTATTGAGGGCCAAGGCTCAGGGCATCATCAGGGAGTGCAAGAAAAGGGTACGGCAATTGTTCCTGGACTCATGAACCATTCCTCGTGTTCTACAATAGTGTGGAAAGCCTTCAGGAGGATTTCCAATAAAATCAGTTAGTTAGCTATAGCAGTGGTGTTGAAAGAGGGGTCTCCAAACAACACCCAGAGACATTTCTGAGACAATGGCAGAGCATTTTGCAACAACTACAGCCAATGCCAAGGAAATCCTCTTTCGATGTTTTAATTCAGTATGGATGACAGGCCCCCAATTTCCCGACTAATGGCATGAGGCAATTTTAATCCCCCTTCTCAAAGCAGGAAAGAACCAAACACATCCCAGTATTTATCGGAACATCACCTTAATGAGCTTTATAGGAAAGACCCTAGAGCACATGGTCAACCATATTAGAAACCAGGCAGCTCCTTCACCGCCTCAGTCTGTCGCTTTCCTACATAACAAGCATTGTCTAGAGGGATTTTTTGACATCAGTAAGGCATACAACGCTACATAGAGGCACAATATTATCAGTTAGCTATACCAATGGGGCTTTCATAATCAGCTCCCCAACTTGATTCAGTCCTCCCTCTCAACATACGTTTTTAGATACAGACGCGTTTTTAGATACAGAGTTGGTGACGCGTCCGATGATCCTTATTCGTGGACGATTTTGCGGTCTTCTATTTTGCCTCCAATATCACAAAAGTGAGTCCTCAGATGCAACTTACAGTTAAGAGGTTAGAGAAGCCTTCTTACCTGAAGATAACTGATGCTGTACACCATGATGGCATCAGGCACTTATGGGACTAGCCCCATGCTGAGTCTCTGTGTTGAGGTTGGTGAACGCTACTTACCATCTGACAGCAGCTACTCGTGGTGCGTCAGGTATGTGCACTCCTCACTATTCCCAGTTTGCGAGCATGCCATACTGTTGCTCATTCAGCTACAAAACACCTCTTCACTAATTGTACACAGGCAATGATGCCATTTGGCATTTGCATGAAGTGTGTGTTGGAATCCTTTGTTGTGGGGCATGTACATGCTCAAATCTTGGATTTTAGCTGACTGCCACCTTGGTTACTGCAGAGGTCTACAGTAATGTTAGATTTAATGGAGTACAGGAGAGACTGCACTCCAGATTATGTTTTTAATATGATATTTTCCTACAATTTAATTGAGCATCACAACTATGTATCTGAATTCACCAATGGGTCTAGACACGGGGATCCCATCTGTGACTTTCCTGGATTATTTCGTCAAGATTCGGTTGCCTCCAGGGTTCACTATATTTAATGCCAAACTATTGACAGTCTTGAGGGTGCTAGAGCAGATAAGATGTGTGGTGCCTGCTAAATCCCTCATCTGTTCAGACTCCCTGACTGCCCTTCAGTCTCTGCAATGCTTGTATACAGCTGATAAAGTAATCTAAGATGCCCTTTTCCACTTACTAAGTATGGGGAAGGAGGGGTCTTTCTGCTGGGTGCCAGGGCACATGGGTATTGCAAGGAATGGAAGGGCAGATGTAGCAGCCAAGGAGACATGTCATGATCTTCATTTAGTTCAGTATGCCATCACTCTGCATGCTATTACCTCACTGTTGAGGTAGAGTCATGCATCAATGGGAAGATGAATGACTGCAATTGACAGACAATAAGCTCCATCTAGTAAGGCTCACAATGCAGCTGTGGTGTACCTCCTTCCAGCCCCACAGATAGAATGAGAGTCTCCTTACCCGTCTTGACATAGGCTACAGACCTAGGACTCATGGCTTCTCGCTCCAGCAAGAGGACCCTCCAATGTGTGTCACCGTTTTATTTTCAGACTAGAGGGCAGTGGCAATTTGCAGACAGATCTGCCCTCTATTTTACACAGCTTTCAAAATAATGCAGTTAGAATTTTAGTTTTGTGATTTGTCCAACCTGTTTTCTAAAATTTTAGGGAGATTTTCTTAATGTGTTAACAGGGTAACTGGCTCACCCATGCTTTTTGTAAGTGGTCAGCCAGCCACATTTCCCTGTGCCTTGCTTATAGCTCCTCTTGTCATTTTACTCCAAGCTATATCAAATCTTTCACCCTTTCTTCTTTATCTTACGGTGGGTGAAATAGAGGCTGTGTGGGTCAATGTTAGTGAATGAGTGAGTCAGTCTCATTTTATAGTTTCCTCTTCACTGTGTGACAACAATTTTTGTCTTTTTATCCACATTCGTTCTTTTTAATATGTGTAAGGGCACTGATAATCTTGCCATTGAGTGCCTGTGAGCGCCAAACACACACACACACACACACACACACAGACATGGACACACTTTCATGAGAGTCTCCCATAGGTCCTATACGATCCCTGAATGCTGCTGATGGACCCTTCTCATCAGATTGCCCCATACATGCTCAATAGGCTTCAAATTAGGGCTTCAAGCAGCCCAAGCCATTACATTAATCTCTGCTTCATTTAAGAACTCTTCCACAATTCTTGCAACATGTACACGTTATGCTTTAGTATAGAAACATCACTAATAAATGGAGCAAGAGGTGCAACACTGTCAAAAAGGATCCCTTCTACATACCGATATGCTGTAAGCTCCCATGCTCCATGAAGACCGCATCTGTCTTTGTAGTCATACTCATTCCATAGACAAACTATAACACCCCCCTGCTTCCCAGGATTTGCAAAATTACTAGTTGACAATGACCGTGAATTATGAATTTTGACCCACGTCGGGATAAGGCATCCGAATCCTAAGTAAATAATGATTATTCCATGGGAAACAGGAGACGTTATAACTTGATCGTTATTGAATGAGTAATTTCCACTGGCAAAATTTATTACCAAATTATTTCCATTATTTCATTTACCGATCGTTATTGAATGAAATTACTCATTCAATAACGATCGGTAAATGAAATAATGGAAATAATTTGGAAATAAATTTTGCCAGTGGTAATTTTGCCAAAAGAAATGATTAAGTTGTAAAAGCAATTAAAAAATTGATCGCCAGTTCAACTGATGAGTGACAGTACTGTTAAGTACGTGAATAATTGTGTCAAAAATAAAGTTTACGTGTTTGTAGCGCAGCAGGTGGAATGGGAACTTTTACGTAAGTGCTGTGTCAGGCTCAGTAGTCATATAATACAATGTCATAACAATCTAACTACACTTAAACATTAATGGTTAACTTTCAATAAGTATTTTGATAATTATTTTGTTCATAATTTGTCAGCTAAGTGCAATGCTGACAACACAGATAATTATCTATCGAGATTTTGAATAATGGACTGTCATTCTGTCTTTAAAATTAGGTACTTTGCAGAGTTTAATCTACTGATAATGAAATATATTGCCAATAATTGATTAACTGTATTTTGAATGATAATGATTCATTAATTGGGGGATTGTCAGGTGGAATAAGCTTTATAGTTTCATGAAATATCCTTGAACTAACTTCAGCTGAATATGCATTGAAATAAATCTTAATAATCAAATTTATTACTTCAGTCTATTATTAACTTATTACGGTTGGTGTAAGCTTATTAAGTGCAACAATTAACTACGATAACCAGTCTGAAATTTACTCTTCACCGTCTATGCAAATAATTTGATAATTAACAAATTTGCTCTTGATAATGGCATGAGACACTCGGTTCAATAAGGTAAGGATCGGAAGGAACCTACTTGGTGTTATTGTCGTGTGGAATGTAACTGCAACCCCTCGATTATAAAGTGCTTGTTATTAACTGTTCAACTTCAGAGAAAAGCAGTCACTGGCAAGCCTTCTACAATTTTATCCTACGAAAATTACGTAGATCTTACTTCCCTCGTTGTTGGTGGATCGACGGAAGTCCACGGCGGCGACACAATGTGGCAGCGGGCTTTTACTGTTGCGACTTGGGCCCACAGTGTGCTTCACATTTAAGTCCTCGTTTCTTCAGCACTATGCCCATTCATCCATAATAACTTGCCTGGCCATGCTTCCATATATGCCGACCATTACTTTCCCATCGTACTTAGATCCACACACTAGCCGTTAGATGTAACACAGCTGGGACTAGCAGCACTCGACTGTATGTCTTACTCCAAGCAAGGCGTCACTGCTACTACTACCCGCTGGCATGCTCCCGCACCCAGCGGCACGACAAAACAATCTCTCTGACTTCAACATTAATTAAATATGCCCTGACTTGCCAGTGATAATATTACATAATTTAAACATAGTATTTACAATAAATATTTACACTAGACAATACATCTTATACAAACAGTTTCATGTGTTAAGTAAGCGAAAAAATTCATAGCAAGGACTGCATTGTAGCGCCCCAAAACCATCAGAGAACTACCTTCAGAAGTCATCCTGGGTGAGAATGTGCATGAGGAATAACTTTCCCCAGACCTTCCACAAACCATCTACTGTCAGGTAATCACAACTCACTCATTGCTGATAAAAACTTGCTCCCACTGTTGTACTCCCCAACCCTGATATTTTCTTGCATAATGTAGTAGTAGGCCCACGGATAGCTGTACCCTAGATGCAACCACAATGGAGGGTCAGACAAACGTGTGGTTCCTGAAGAGGGCAGCAACCTTTTCAGATGTTGCAGGGGCAACAGTCTGGTTGATTGACAGATCTGGCCTTGTAACACTAACCAAAATATACTTGCTGTGTTGGTACTGCGATGGCTGCAAGCAAGGGGAAACTGCAACCGTAATTTTTCCCAAGGGCATGCAGCTTTAGTGTATATGCAAAATGGCTAAGCAGGGATGGCTAGAGGACAAATGTAAGGATGTAGAGGCTTATCCATGGGGGGTAAGATAGATACTGTTTACAGGAAAATTAAAGAGACCTTCGGAGAAAAGAGAACCACTTGCATGAATATCAAGAGCTCAGATGGAAACCCAGTTCTAAGCAAAGAAGGGAAAGCAGAAAGGTGGAAGGAGTATATAAAGGGTCTATACGGGGACGATGTTCTTGAGGACAATATTATGGAAATGGAAGAGGATGTAGATGAAGATGAAATGGGAGATGTGATACTGCATGAAGAGTTTGACAGAGCACTGAAAGACCTGAGTCGAAACAAGGCCCCGGGAGTAGACAACATTCCATTAGAACTACTGACAGCCTTGGGAGAGCCAGGCCTAACAAAACTCTACCATCTGGTGAGCAAGATGTATGAGACAGGCGAAATTCAGACTTCAAGAAGAATATGGTAATTCCAATCCCAAAGAAAGCAGGTGTTGACAGGTGAGAAAATTACCGAACTATCAGTTTAATAAGTCACAGCTGCAAAATACTAATGCAAATTCTTTACAGATGAATGGAAAAAGTGGTAGAAGCTGACCTAGGGGAAGATCAGTTTGGTTTCCGTAGAAATATTGGAACACGTGAGGCAATACTGACCCTACTACTTAGAAGAAAGATTAAGGAAAGGCAAACCTACGTTTCTAGCATTTGTAGACTTAGAAAAAGCTTTTGACAATGTTGACTGGAATACTCTCTTTCAAATTCTGAAGGTGGCAGGGGTAAAATACAGGGAGTGAAAGGCTATTTACAATTTGTACAGAAACCAGATGGCAGTTATAAGAGTCGAGGGACATGAAAGGGAAGCAGTGGTTGGGAAGGGAGTGAGACAGGGTTGTAGCCTCTCCCCGATGCTATTCAATCTGTATACTGAGCAAGCAGTAAAGGAAACAAAAGAAAAGTTCGGAGTAGGTACTAAAATCCATGGAGAAGAAATAAAAACTTTTAGGTTTGCCGATGTCATTGTAATTCTGTCAGAGACAGCAAAGGACTTGGAAGAGCAGTTGAACATAATGTTCAGTGTCTTGAAAGAAGGGTATAAGATGAACATCAACAAAAGCAAAACAAGGATAATGGAATGTAGTCGAATTAAATCGGGTGATGCTGAGGGAATTAGATTAGGAAATGAGACACTTAAGTAGTAAACGGGTTTTGCTATTTGGGGAGCAAAATAACTGATGTTGGTCGAAGTAGAGAGGATATAAAATGTAGACTGGCAATGGCAAGGAAAGTGTTTCTGAAGAAGAGGAATTTGTTAACATCGAGTATTGATGTAAGTGTCAGGATGTCGTTACTGAAAGTATTTGTATTTTGTGTAGCCATGTATGGAAGTGAAACATGGGCGATAAATAGTTTAGACAATAAGAGAATAGAAGCTTTCGAAATGTGGTGCTACAGAAGAATGCTGAAGATTAGATGGGTAGATCACATAACTCATGAGGAGGTATTGAATAGAATTAGGGAGAAGAGAAATTTGTGGCACAACTTGACTAGAAGAAAGGATCGGTTGGTAGAACATGTTCTGAGGCATCAAGGGATCGCCAATTTGGTACTGGAGGGCAGCGTGGAGGGTAAAAATCGTAGAGGGAGACCAAGAGATGAATACACTAAAGAGATTCAGAAGGATGTAGGGTGCAGTAGGTACTGGGAGATGAAGAAGCTTGCACAGGATAGAGCTGCATCAAACCAGTCTCAGGACTGAAGACCACAACAACAACAACTCTCATGTTAGTAAATTGTCGAAGTGCCTGTAGCAAATTCCCGAGTTACTCTCCAAAATAAACAGTTGTAATGCCAATATTGTATTAGGTACCGAAAGCTCGTTGAAACGAGACATAAGTGAAATTTTGAACTTGGATTGGACTATGATTAGGAAGGATAGGACTGATGCTATGGGACATGGTGTGTTCATTGCAGTTAAAAGCAGTTTAAATGCAGTTGAGATCGATACTGGATCGGACTGTGAATTAGTCTGTATAAAGTTGTCAATCAGAAAAGGAGTGACCTTTGGATTAGGATGTTTTTATAAACCACTGGAGTGACCTTTGGATTAGGATGTTTTTATAAACCACTAGCATCTGCAACAAACATCGCAGAACATTTCAGGGAAAGTCTTGAGTACACAGGAAATAAATATCCAAATTATCCGTTAGTTATAGGTGGAGACTTTTATCTGGCGTCCATTGACTGGGAAAATTACACATTTATCACAGGGGGCAGAAGCAAAGACTCGTGTGAAGTTATTCTAGGAACGCCACAGGCACTGATTCCATGGGGCCTGAGGGGGCCCGAGCCCCCTCAAAAATTTGTTTGGGGGGGCAGAGACCCCAATAATTTAAGGAAATTATTAGTTATATTATGCTTTGTAAAATCACAAAATTATGTTGGAATTTTTTATTTTCCTTGTTTGACGATAGTTACCTTTTAAAATACATTCAGTAATGAGTTAAAACAAATAATTATTATGGTAGTAAGCAGGTTAACTGAAAACGAGTAGTGTGAATCATGATAATGTTACAGTGCTGCAGGCACACTTAGAATTTGTCCTGGTGTGTAAACCTTCGGGTAAAGTCTGACGCCAGCAGGCCAGCGCTGCGGCCGCGGCGACATCAAAAGGACTGGGGCATAATTGCCTGGAACCCTCTGCCTACATCGCCTTGACGCTTTGAGACATTATGACACCGCTGCTATATAAAGCCCATCTTGCAGTCATTCAGTGTGGACAGTTTCATTCAGTGCACGCTGCAGACATATTTAGTGTTCCGACTTTAGTGTCTAGTGGACTATTTTGTATTACTATGTTTTATTCATTTATTTTAGTCTCTTAGAATATTGTGAATTAAGTTTGCAATGGATAAATTTGTTACCAAGAAGGTGCACTAGGAAGCTGGTGATACTGCAAGTTAACTTCCAACAATTATTGTGTCATCAATTGCTTCGACGTCTTCAGGCGAGAACTGTTCATAGCCGAAACCTGGACAATCCGGTAAGGGAAGATCATTTCAGAAGTCTTGGTTGATCAAATATACGTGGCTAGAATATTAAGCACCTACCAAAAAAGTGGTTTGCGAAACCTGCATAGAGGCAGATGCTATAAATCTATTACAATTTTCTTCAGAAAAAGAAGATGCATTTACTCTTGTAGGGTTTTCTAACTGGAAAAAGGCTTTGGAAAAATTCCTTCTTCATGAAAATATGTTTATGCATAAAGAAGATGTTTTGAAACCAAATTCTATCACTGACTAAAGTGTGGCCTCCCAGTTGAATAAACAGTTAGATAGTGATATTCCTTAATCATCAATGAAGACTTTATTGGCTAATACGAGACCCCCAACACTGAATCACAAATTCTGTTTAGTATTTTAAAAGACGTTTTTATTCATCTTGGTTTGTCAATGGATAACTTAAAGAGGACAGCGCTATGATGGTGCCTCAAATATGAGAGGTAAGTTCAAAGGACTAAGAAAGTTAGTTTTGGATACACAACTAAAAGCACGTTATGTGCACTGCATTGCTCACAGTTTAGACTTGGCAGTTGTAAACAATCTCCACCATCTTACGTCTGTGAGGAATATTATGGCTTTAGCCAAGGACTTATTAAACACTGTAAGGGAATCCAACAAAAGGATGGGACTTTCAGAAGCATACGCTGTGAGAGCGCCAATGACGAAGCTGGTCTGCGACTCCTTTGCCCGACTTGATGGACTATGTGAGCTTCTAGTATCTTGAGAATATTGAAAAACTTTGAAGAACTTCTAGAGTTTTTTGAAACATTTTCTGCAGAGGACAAAACAGAGGCAAGTTACAAATGTGCAGGCTACCTTGAGTCAATGTTACAATTCAAGACTTATTTCTTTTTAAGTCTTTATTACCATGCAATTAACCCAGTAGAAGATGTCCATGAAAAAATTCAATGCCCTCATCTAAGTGTTGCTGTTCTGGAAAAAATATATGAGGGCTTGATTGTATATTGAATGGAAGGTGTGATAGTTTTGAACTCTTTTGGGAATTGTGTTCAAAAGAAAAACCTTCACAAGTTGATGATCCTTGGCTTCCTCGGAATTGAAGTATACCAAAGAAGTATGAAAACAATGAAGCCAGCTCACCACACACTTTCAAAACCCCAAAGGAATACTACAGAGCTATTTAAATTCAAGTTTGTGAAACGGTGCAATCTTGCATTACTGAGTGGTTCGTTTCAACTGGACTCACACAGGTCATTGCAGCTGAACAAGAGTGCTTGCTTTTAGTAAACAGAGGTGAAATAAATTTAGAAAAATCAACTGACTTTTTCATAAATGACCTAGACATTGAGAGACTGTACTTATACTTGAATATGTTAGTCAATATCACTAATAAAAACAACTGGTCTTAAAAAAACATGCATGATGTAAGAAAGTACATTACACAAGAGTCTGCCATTGAAGAAATGTTGTGTGAAGTAGTGAACTGCATTAAGCTTCTCCAAGTAGTTCCAATCACGACAGCAACAGCAGAATGATTGTTTAGCACCCTTAGATGTCTGAAGTCATATATCTGATCAACAATGGGACAGAAGTGATTGATTAACTTGGCTGTTCTTCATCCCAATGAGATGTTTTGGGTGAACTGGATATCTGACCAGTCATCAACAACTTCATATACAGCAATCCAGTCAGACGGTCGACATTTGCACCTTTCTAAAGACACTCTGGCCCTAATAATGGAATTTAGAGCAATATTAAAAATCTTTATAAAATAGAGAATTAAATATGTACATATTGTTAAATTTTCAGTTTTGAAATATTAGTACTAGTTTAGTACTGTATTAGTTATTTTCAAATACTTAAATATTTTTAGGGTGTAAGACCCAATTAAAACCCGTTATTTACATACTTTTTGACTCAAAGTATTAGGCATACTGTATCAACTTTATTAAAGCATTAACTTTGAGATACTGTTTTTAATTTATGAACCCTGAGCCTTATTCAAAGTAAGCTTAAATTAGCTATTTCACTTATTAATCAAAGTGCTGCTACTGTGCAACAACAATATTTTGTTTTATATTTTTTATAAATCGGCGACCCTGGGGAGTGCTCTCAACGTACAACCTTGAGCAGTAGGTTAGAAAACCAACTCGAGATGGAACATATTAGAAATCTTGGCAACAAACAGACCTGATCTTTTTAAGGAAGTTAACCTAGAAGAAGGTATTAGCGACAATAATGTCATTGTGGCTTCTGTCAGTGGAAGTCACAAAAAAACCAAAGAAACAGCATAGAGTTTTCTTGTTGGGGAAAGCAAATAAAAGTATCATTAATGAATATCTTCATAGTCAGCTCCAAGCTTTCACCACCGGGACACAAAGATATTCAGCATCTTTGGTTGGAATTTAAAGGCATTGTCCATTACGTGCTACAGAAATATGTGCCTAGCAAAAATATATTGGAGGGAAAGGATCCACATTGGTTCAACAAACATATTAGGAAGTTGCTGAGAAAGCAGATAATTTTGCACAGTTGTTTTAAACATAGGCACTGCCCCACTAACAAACAGAAATTAATGGGAAATGAAAGCAGCTGTCAAAAGGTCAATGAGAGATTCTTTTAATGAATTTGAAAGCAATATTTTATCTGCAGATTGTAAAAATAACCCCAAAAAATTTTGGTCGTACATAAAATCTATGAATGCTACAAATAATTCAATACCTTCACTTGCTAACAGTTCAGGTAATGTATTTATTTATTTATTTATTTATTTCTTGTTCCTTGAGTGAGTCAATCACAAGGATATGGAATGTGTCAAATTGTACAGGTTTCAATTTAAACTTACAATAAATATAAAGGGCAATTCAATGCCAAATTGTACATAGTTTAAGTAAGACATACTATAAATAAAGTAATAGATACGACATCAGCTAGATAACATAACAACCATTTAACAGAAAAAGGAGTTTCAAATAAAGGTTAAAGATAAGAGCACAAAGTTAAATCAGATACTAGGCCTACAAGAGTACAGCCAATTTGTTGTTACAAAAAGTGTGCTAATGCTCAATGCACAATAAAATCAATTGAACTACTTCTAGACACAATAAGTTTAGTGATGGTATACATTTTCTTTCAGATATTCATCCACAGTATAAAAAGATTTCTCTGTCAGGTAATCTTTGAGAACTTGTTTAAATTTTGGCAGTTCTGTATGAACACATTTGATATGTAGTGGTAGAGCATTGAACAGCTTAATGCTGTAGTAGTAAACTCCTTTTTGTATCAGAGTGAGATGTTTCATTTCGAAATGTAGATTGTTTTTGGTTCTGGTGTTATAGCCATGGAATTTACTGTTGTCTTGGTAGATAGAATAATTTTTGCACACAAAGGTCAGCAAGGAAAAAATATACTGTGAGGCAGTTGTTAGGATACCTATCTTCTGAAACAAGTGCCTGCAAGAGTGTCTTTGATGGACCCCACACATTATTCTGATTGCTTTTTTTTGGCTGGTGAAAACTTGTTTTGCAAGTGGTTGGTTCCCCCAGAATATGATAGCACATGACATCAATGAGTGGAAGTAGCCAAAGTAGGCAACCTTAATGGTGTCAACTTCAGCCATTGAAGAAATTACCCATAATGCAAATGTTGCCGAGCTAAGTTTTTTACATAGATGAAGAATGTGAACTGACCAATTACATTTACTGTCTATGTATGCACCAAGGAATTTTGTATCTGCAACTTTCTGTATTTGTTGATCTCTACATTTTATATTAATTTCATCGAGATTACTTTGTGATGTATGGAACCTCATATAATTAGTTTTATCTGCATTGAGTGAGAGACCATTTGAGGAGAACCAATTTAAGATGTCATTAAAAAAAGTATTTGTAGTTTGTTCAAGATCATGATCAGTCAAATCGTCAATTAGAATTGTTGTATCATCAGCAAAACAGGGTAAATTTGCTGTTTGTCGCAGAACAAAGAGGAAGGTCATTAATAAATATGAGGAAAAGCAGTGGGCCCAAAACGGAGCCTTGAGGCACACCACACATTATTGTGCCCCATTCAGACGAGGCAGGTTCTCCAGAAGAGCCATTTAGCATTTCAGTCTGCTTCTGATCCTGTAGATATGATTGTAGCTACAAGCCAACAGTGCCACCTAAACCATAGTATTCTGTCTTTAATTTGTTGGTTTACACAGTCAAAGGCTTTCGTAAGATCACAAAAAATACCCACTGGAGACATTTCCTTGTTAATGGCTTCCAAAACTTGGTTGCTGAAAGAGAATATTGCCTGTTCAGTACAAAGACCGGCATGAAAACCAAACTGATTTTTGCTTAAGATACTGTGGAAGTTGAGATGGTCTACAATCCTCCTCTGCATGAGTTTTTCTAGAATTTTCGAGAAGTTAGTTAATAGGGATATTGGGCGATAGTTTGTAACAATGCTTTTATCACCTTTTTTAAAGAGAGGAATCACTACAGCCAACTTTAGTCTGTCAGGGACAATCCCTTCTTGTAGGGATGTATTGTATATGTTGCAATAAGACGGGACTAACAACTTTATAACAGTGTTTCAGTATTTTACTAGAAATATTGTCCACACCAGCAGAATTTTTATTTTTTAATGATCTAATTACTCTTATGACTTCGCTTACAGTAATTGGAGGTAAAGATAACTGTGGGATTCTGTTGCTAATAGCTTTCTGTAGGAAGGACAATGATTCTTCTATAGAACCATTACAGCCTGTCTTCTCTGCTGCTCTCAAAAAGTGGTTATTAAATATTTCTGCAACCAACTCAGGTTCCTATATGATACTGTCCCCTGTTTTAATCTCTACCTGAGACATGTTCCCTGTTGTCCTGCCAGTTTCCCTCTTTATTACATTCCATATAGTTTTAATTTTATTTTCTGAGCTTTCGATTTCTGATTTTATGCACACACTTTTAGATTTATTAATAACCTTCTTGAGAATGCTACAGTAAAGTTTGTAGTGTTGTCGTTTCTTTGGATCATTACAAGTCCTGAGAGAACTGTATAACATCCTCTTTGTTCTACAAGATGTTATTATCCCTGTAGTGGTCCAAGACTTCTTGGCATTGCCTATATGACTATTTCTAACTACTTTTTTTGGGAAAGATGGACTCAAATACAGACATGAATTCATTTAAAAATGAATTGTACTTTTTGTTTACATCTGTTTTCCTGTAAACTGGGCTCCAATCTATCTCTTTTAGGCTGTCATTGAATTTTTTAAGGCCCTGTTCATTTATTATCCTAAAAGATTTCCAAGAATGCTCGGAACTGTTGCACACACTGATGTAATTGAGCCTAAGCAATTGACCACCATGATCAGAAAGGCCAAGGATTGGATGTACAGTAATCTCATTGCATTTAGACTTATCTATAAATATATTATCTATCAGACTTTTACTATTAACAGTAACCCTAGTTGGGAAATCTACTATTGCCATCAGATTATAAGACTCCATTAAATGTACTAAATCAGCTTTACTATTGCTGTCATTTAGGAAATCAACATTAAAGTCACCAGTAATTATCAAGTTCTTGGACTGAGTACAGAATGGATAACGGATGATGATAAACAGATGGCTGAAATTCTAAACCTAGCTTTCAAAAACTTGTTTACAGTAGAGGACTGCAGCACCATTCCCCCTTTCAATCATCGAACAAACGCATGGATGGCTGACCTAGTGATTAGTGTATCTGGGGTTGTAAAACAGTTAAGTTCCTTGGATGCCTGGAAGGCACCTGGGCCAGACGGTGTCCCCGTAAGATTTTATGTTGACTAAGCTACAAATATAGCACCATTCTTATCCATCATCTATCAGAGATCATTGGAACAGTGGAAAGTTCCACTGGACTGGAAGAAGGCCCACATCATAGCAATCTATAAAAAGGGTAGAAAATCAGATGCACATAATTACCGGCCAATTTCACTGAACATCGATTGTTATAGAATCGTGGAACATATTTTGTGTTCAGACATAATGACCTTTCTAGACACTGAGAAGCTAATCTGCAGAAACCTGCACGGTTTTAGGAAACAGCCATGCAAGCCACAGCTGGCCCTCTTTGTGCATGATATACGACAGTCTCTAGATAGCGGCTCCAAGGTTGATGCCATATTCCTCGACTTTCGAAAGGCGTTTGACTCAGTTCTGCACTGCCGCTTGCTCCAAATGTGCGTGCTTACACTCTATCCAACGACATAGATGGTTGGATAGAAAGTTTTCTAACAGACAGAGAGCAGTATGTCGTCCTGAATGGGGAGACTTCAACAGCAACAAGCGTAACATCAGGTGTGCCCCAGGGCAGCGTAATAGGTCCACTGCTTTTTATGATTTACATAAATGATCTAGCTGATGGTATTGACGGTGGCATTAGACTGTTTGCTGATGATGCTGTTTACAGGAAGGTAGTATCACATAAAAGTTGTGAACAAATCAATGAGGATTTGCAGAAAATAGCCGCGCGGGATTAGCCGAGCGGTCTAGGGTGCTGCAGTCATGGACTGTGCGGCTGGTCCCGGCGGAGGTTCGAGTCCTCCCTCGGGCATGGGTGTGTGTGTTTGTCCATAGGATACTGTAGGTTATGTAGTGTGTAAGCTTAGGGACTGATGACCTTAGCAGTTAAGTCCCATAAGATTTTACACACATTTGAACATTTTTTGAACATATTTTTTTTGCAGAAAATAAATGTGTGGTATAATGACTGGCAGCTATCTCTCAATATTAGTAAGAGTAACCTACTGCATATAATGAAGTGAAAATCCCCATTAATGTAAGAGTACAAGATAAATTCCCAGTCTTTGGAAGCGGTAACATCCGTCAAGTATCTGGGTGTGACTATTCGAAATGATCTCAAATTGAATGATCAGATTACACAAGTAACGGGTAAGGCAAACTCTAAATTGCATTTTATTAGTAGAATCTGAAGCGATGCACTCCTTCAACAAAAGAAATAGCTTACAATACGTTAGTTCATCCAGTCTATAGTATTGGTTGTCTGTATGGGACTCTTACCAGTTGGGTCTGATTCAAGAGATTGAGAAAGTCCAAAGAAGAGTGGCAAGATTCGTGGCTGGACATTTATCCATCATGAGAGCATTACAAATCTCATAGAAACTTTGAATTGAGACACACTTACATATAGATGACGTGCTAAACGGAAGAGACTGGTCACTAGATTCCAAAATCTGATCTTCGCTGAGGATGCATATATTATTACCACCAACTTTCAAATCACACAATGATCACCATTCAAAGATAAGGGAAATTAGAGCAGTCGTTTTTCTCCTTGCGGGATCCGCGAGTGGAACAGAGGCATGAATAGTGCCCTCGCACCACACACTTCTTTGTGGCTAGCAGAGTACATATGTAGATATAGATGTAGACCCTCTGTGAGGCTCATCATCTCTGAATAATTATTGCAAGCTACATCCTTCTGAATATGCTTACTGTATTCATCTCTTGGTCTCCCTCTATGATTTTTAATTCCCCCCCACCACACATACACACAGATCCCTCCAGTACTAAATTGGTGATCCTTTGATGCCTCAGAATGTATGCTATCAACCAATACCTGCTTTTGGTCAAATTGTGCCACAGATTTCTTGTCTGCCCAATTCTATTCATTATTTCCTGTGATATACTTACGTAATCTTCAACATTCTTCTGTGGCACCACATTCTGCTATTCTTGTTTTGTCTACACTGTTCATTACCCATTTCACTTTCATACATGGCTACACTCCAGATAAATACTTGCACAGAAAAGACTTCCTAGCACTTAAATCTATATTAAATGTTAATATATTTCTGTTCTCCAGAAATGCTTCTCTCGCCATTGCCTGTCTACATTTTATAACCTCTCTACTAAGGTCATCATCAGTTATTTCACTTTTAGTGTCTCATCTGATTTAATTTGTTTTTGTTGATGTTCATCTCATATCCTCCTTTTGAGACAATGTCCATTCAATTCAATATCTCTTCAAAGTCCTTTGCTGTCTCTGACACAATTAGGCAATGTCTTAGGTAAACATCCAAAGTTATTATTTCTTTTCGCTGAACATTAATTCCTGCTCTAAATTTTTCTTTGGGATCCTTTACTGCTTGTTAATTGTATAGACTGAATAATGTTGGGGATAGGCTGCAACTCTGTCTCACTGCCTTCTCAAATACTGCTTCCCTTTCATGCTCCTAGACTCTTATAACTGCCATCCGGTTTCTGTACAAGTTGTAAATACCCTTTTAGTCCCAGTATTTTATCTGTGCTACATTCAAAATTTCAGAGAGAGTATTCCAGTCAACTCAGTCAAAAGCTATCTTATAAGTCTACAGATGCTAGAATAATCATAGGTTTGCCTTCACTTAACTGATCTTCTAAGAGAAGTCATAGGGTCAGTATTGCCTTGCCTGTTCCTATATTTCTCCAGAATCCAAACTGATCTTCCCCGAGGTTGGCTTTTACTAGTTTTTCCATTCTTCTGTAAAGAATTTGTGTTAGTATTTTGTGACCATGACTTATTAAACTGATAGTTCGGTAATTTTCATAGCTGTCAGCAACTTTTTTTTTTTTTTTTTTTTTAATTACTACATTCTTCTTGAAGTCTGAGGGTATTTCACCTGCCCCATACATTTTGCATGCCAAATGGAAGAATTTTCTCACAGTTGGTTCTCCAAAGGCTATCAGTAGTTCTGGCAGAATATTGTCTACTACTGGTACTATATTTTGACTTGGATCTTCCACAGCTCTCTCAATTTTTTCTCACAATACCATATCTTCATCTTTGCCCACTTCCCTTTCTATAATGTTGTCTTCATGTTTTCTTGCTTGTACAGACCCTCTGTATACTCCTTCCACCTCTCCCTTCTTTACTTAGAACTCGTTTTCCATATGAGCTTTTGATATTCATACAGCTGCTTCTCATTGCCCCAAAGGCCTCTTTAATTTTCCTCTAGGCAGTATTTATCTTTTCCCTAGTGAAATATACTTCTGAATCCGTACACTTGTCCTCTAGCCATTCCTGCTTAGCTATTTTACACTTCCTGTCAATCTGATTTTTTAAATGTTTGTATTCCCTTTCACTTGGTCCATTTGATGCATTTTTATATTTTCTCCTTTCATCAATTAAATTCAATATCTCTCGTGTTATCCCTGGATTTCTACTAGGCCTTATCTTTTTACCTATTTGATCCTCTGCTGTCTTCACTATTTCATCTTTTAAAGCTAACCACTCATCTTCTACAGTATTTCTTTCCCCTGTTCTAGTCAACCATTGCCTAATAATCCCCCTGAAGCTCTCAGCAACCTCCTCTTGTTCTTTTAACTTATCTACATCCCATCTCCTTAATTTGTGACCCTTTTCTGGTTTATTCAGTTTTAATCTACAGTTCATATCCAATAAATTGTGGTGAAAGTCCATATTTGCCCCTGTAAATCTTTTACAATTTAAAATCTGATTCCAAAATGTCATCTGTCTTACCATTATATAACCAATCTGAAACCTTCCAGTGTCTCCAGGTATCTTCCATGTATACAATGTTTTGTGGTTCTTAAAACAAGTGATAGCAATGATTAGATTATGCTCTATGCAAAACTCCATTCTTCCTCTTGCATTCCTTTCCCCAGTCAATATTAACCTACTGTTTTTTCCTTCTCTTCCTTTGCCTACAATCAAATTTCAGTCCCCCATCACAACAAAAATTTAAAAAATGAACTCAGTAATTTCTTTAATCTCATCATACATGCAGAGCTCTTATTGGTTTTGTATTTAGAATTCTGTATTCATCTGACCAGAGGTTCTGTTCCTCCCACCACCATATATTAAATACTTGGTGAAAATGAAAACTGGTGTGGGAGCATGTTGCTGCAGATCTCCCAGTCATGCAAAGAAAGTTGGACATCACATGGCATGAGGTCAACATGGCTACAGATTCGAACAGGGCTGGCCTGCAGTGTGCCATGAGGTTGGCGCCTGAGCCATATAATTTACCACCTTTAGTTTAGTAACTATGTGTACTGTGTGATATCTTCATTTTCATGTCACTGTGAAGAACCTGTGTTAAGGATTTTGTCACTCAAATCAAATGTTTAAAAATGTACTATATTTTATTGGAAAGGAACTGTTCAGTCACATTAGTCAATTATTTTGGTATCTGTCCTACTTGAATTCTCACATAATTTCATTTGTCCGTTCTGCTTAATGATTCAGTGTAGTGACTGTTTTCATTTTTGTCTCAGAAGATCAAGACGACAGAACAGAAGACATGAACCATAAATCATTTTTCAGTTTTTGTGAAGCCATATACTGGGTATCACTGCCAATGATCTGATATACATATATAAAGTTTTGAAAGACTCTGGGAATCCAAATATGGTGTTTTGGCTTCTGAAGCAGCACAAAATCATGCTTCGACTTAATACTGGTAAGGAAATTGAAAATTGTGGACATCATTAAACTTCATCACAAAACAAACTTTTTCAATACATATGTGTCTTTCTCCATCCATGTTGCATGGCGAATCCCCTTGGAGCATGAAAAACTAAGTCCATAAGATATTTCTTCATTCATAGTTAGCTGAAAAAATACAAATACAATCCTCTCTCACATCTTATACCTGAAAGTAAATACAAGAGGTCCTTTTACAAAATGTTTTTAATCAAAATACATGCACCACTAAAAAGTGGTTTGTTTTATGCTGTTTTGAAAGAAACTAAAGCTATTGAGCACAAGTTTCATGGACAACTTTTCCCTGTCCTTTTCTGTAGTAAGTGAAATGACCAAAATATGTGTAAAATTGTCAGCACTGAATTGGTAGTGAACTTTAATTCTCTTTTATTTTCACACACATTTATATGCAAAATTGATATTTTATTTACATTATGAAAACTGGTTGAAATCTTTTGTCATCTCCCTACAAAAGAAAAGGTCAATCAGGAGCTGCTCCAGCTACCAAACTACCGCTCCCATACACCATGCAACAAAATTTTGCTCTAAATCTTGAACCAGCATTTGAAGCCATACATTCAGCCTCACATGGCCACTGTACTAGCAGTTTTTGTTGAAGGAAAAGGAACTCATGAACTGGTTCTCAACCTATGACAAATAATTGATAAATCGTGAGAGTTCTGTGTTGCTGTCTTCATCTTCTTCCTTGACTATAGGAAAGTCTTTGACTATGTTGTCTCAGAAAAGTTGTGGCAGATGCTTGCAGAGTTTGACATCCCACCGCACTTGACAGCACTGATCAGAAATAGAAATCTATACAGTAATCATCTCACAGTTGTGATGATAAGTGTTAGCATGTCTGCTTTCTTCAGTATGTCAGAAGGTGTAATACAGGATTGTGTTCTAACCCCACAACTGTACAACTCCTATGCACAACATGCCATTAAAGAATGCTCGATGGTTGGATAAAGACATCTCAGTTGGTGGCAGAACTATTGACAACCACCGATTTGCTTAGCAAACATTACAAAGGTCTGGCTTCTTGAAACACTTGTGATTTCAGTCTTCCTTACTGGTTGAGAAACATGGACCTTTAAGGCCAGAAACAAGCAGCATATTGATGCATTTGAGCTTTGGTGCCAGCATAGGATGCTGCATATCTCCAGGCACCTTTATTCAAAAAGTCTCCAGTTTCTTTGGCTATATTGTGAGAACAGATGGAGAAAACCTAGGGAAAATAATCATGGAGGGGAAGACCAAGGGGAGGAGCAGCAACCAGGTGGACAGATCAGATCTAGATCATCTTTGTCTACCTCTTAAAACAGTGAGCACAATGACTGGTGATAATGAATATGTATTTAATGACTTGTTGAATTTCATATTTGTTTCACTCTTGTCTGTTAATGGCAGCCTGCTCATTCTAAAATAACTGATGATTGATTTTAAGCATGAACCTTGGCACTCCTTTCAGCAGGTGACTGATCAAAAACTGGTCATCTTTTTCAGCTGTAAAGATCTTCAACACAATGATGTGTGCTACACTGAGAAGGTTTTGAAAAACGTTTCTCTTCACTTAGTAAGTTTTGACTATCTCCAAGAATATTTATGTTGTCACCCGAGTTGCTTGTATAAAGCTTCTAATTTTAGTACACAATTTCTCTGCTTCTGTGTCGGAAGATGTTTAGTTGGTTGGTTGATTAAAGAGACCAAACTACTAAGCCATCAGTCTCTTTTCTTCCTTGAACAGACAGGTCTACATGACTGTAGATTAGAGATAGCCTACTGTGTGAAACTCGGGGGAAGAAAACCCCAAGGTCTATGAAAGGTCAACAAAGGTGAGATAAGGGACAATAAGAAGAAAGGGAAACAGAGGAAGAAAGGTGGGCAGGGTGCCCCATCTAGGGAGCAGCATGAAGCCCCTGAAAGCAGAGTGCAATGAGGGGACATACACCCCCCCAGCCCTGGCACTTACCAGAGGTATCCCACTCAGAAATGGCCTACGGAAGACTAGCAATGCGGAACAGGCAAGAGAAGCACAGAGAGACAAAAGATGAACAAGTCTAGTGCACCATGAGAGAGGGGAGAAGAAGAGTAAAAGAGCAGGTAGGGTCAGAGCTGGGCTGGACCACCAATCCGGACAGCCACAGCCTGGTCTGGGCAGAGAAGGCAACAGTGTGTTCTACCAAACCCTCAATGGGCCGGTAAGGTTAAGTGGCCTTTCCGTAAAGAGAGTGGTAAAAGCTCCCTTCATAAATAAAACATAAAACTATGTCAATAATTGAGGTATCGTTTCCTAACACCACAGGTAGCAAGTCACAGAGATTAAGAGTCTGCCACGGGGCAGCTAGGTTGAGACAGTCCAACAAAGTGTGGACCACTGACAAACGGGGACCACAATGACAGTGGGGTGGGTTCTCATGACAGGGACGACTGTGAGACTCTAAGTATGGCTGATGAGGAGTCAGCAAAGGATGGTAGAGTCCTTGCAAGAGGCCTGCAAGGACCACCTCCACAGATTTGTAGTCTGCTGTATCACATGTAATTAGTTTGCTGAAGACAGTGTGAGCCATTCCATATTCCAGATTCCTCAAACTAGATGAAATAATACCAATTGGAGGTCTATTTGCAGAATACTGATCTCAAGAATTGGTTTACTGGTAGTGAGTCTGGGCAGGCTATCAGCGAGTTCATTCCCTGAGATCTTGATGTGGTCCACGGTCCAGACAAAAGTCACTGAGCATCCTAATTGATTAAGGGCATACAGGGAATCTTGGATGGTAATGACCAAGGAAATGCAAGGGTGACACTGGTCGAGAGCTTGCAAGTTGCTCAAGGAGTCACTGATGAGAAACAATCCACCTGTGCAAGAGTGGATAGGTTCAAGAGCATGAGGGATGGCTATCAGTGAAAACACTACAGACATCCAGTAAGGAGTGCAGATCAGCATGTGCCATGTAAGCATAACCAAAGCCCATGTGACCAGCAACCATCAAGCCATCAGTACAGACTACTTCTAAACCCTCAGATGTGCTAAGGATGGAGAAAAATTGGTGGCAGAGGGCCTCGGGAGGAACTGAGTCTTTTGGGCCTCTTGATAGGTCAAGACAAAGCTGTGGCCAAGGGATGCACCATAGAAGTGTATGTGAGTGGGCCCAGAGGAGTGGAAGAGGAAACAACTGGAGTTCAGAGAAGAGGCACCGGATGGAGATTGCGATCATTATCCCTGATCTGGGCTGCTGTTGCGGGAGATAGATTTCCATGTTTCGAAAGAGGAGATGGTAATTCTGAAGCTTAGGTAACTTCAAACGTAGGTAACATAATGGAAAAGCTTTTGTTGGTGCCTGATCCGCATTGGCGGGACCCCAGCCTCCATGAGTAAGCTGTTCACAGGGCTAGTCCAAAAGGCTGCTGTCGCAAGTCGAAACCCCCCACTTGTGTATTGGATCCAATATCTGCAATGCTGAGGGCGATGCTGAACTGTACACCAGACTCCCGTAATCAAGACAGGATTGTATCAGGGCTTTATAAAGCTGCAGAAGGGTAACGCAATCTTCACCCAAGCTGGTGTGTATTGTGGTGCAACCAGCACTTTTGCTTAAGCTGGTGAAGATGGGGTCTCCGTGTCAACTGAGAATCGAAGACCAGTCCTAAAAAGCAATAAGTCCCCACCAAATTCAGTAGTTGGTCGTCGACATAAAATTCATGGCGTGAGTCTTGTCAGCTGAAAACCAAAAGCCATGTGCAAGGGCCCAAGCCTGTGCCTTTCAGTCAATGTTCAGTGACACCCACACTAGAGGAGCAATAATAGAGACAAGTCATCAGCATACAAGGAGGGTAATTCTGAGGACCCCACAGCTACTGTTAGACCATTCATGACTACTAGAAAGAAAGGGACACTCAGTACAAAACTGTGCATGATGCCATTCTTTTGGCTATAGGGGTACTGTGGAAGCACTAAATTGAACCCGGAAAGTACAAGGTGACAGGAAGTTCAGGATAAAAATCTGAAGTGGACCCTGGAGACCCCACTCATGTAAGATAGCAAGGATGTGGTGTCATACGCCTTGTCCAGAACATATGAGCAAACTCCACCCGACACCCTGTCATAGGTAGCACAATTCTTATAACATCCCTGGTGTCCACCAAGGGCCAGGGCCCACATTGCTGGAAACCACGTCTCCCGAAGGGCAATGCAGAAGGCTGGGGAAGTACTCAAAAGATGCCGTAGATCAGCCAGGTGATATAGAAAACAGCTACAATCCCAATGGAGAATAATGTTGTCAATGTGCTGCAAGGCCATGAAGGGACTAAGCAGGCAGGTTATGCCCACTGGTCACCTGCTGTCACAGGTCGAGGGGTTATGGCATCAGTACACATAGGTTCCAAGTTCTGTTGTGTGGTGCAAACCAGGGCCACAGGGGCCATCAGAATCTCTGCCAGAGGGAAATTGGGGGGTAGGCGGGATCTGTTGGCATGGGATCCTGCCATCCAAATAGCTTTTGCTTGTCTTCTTCAACTTGTACTTTTCTTCTCTCTCTGAAAAACAATGCAATCTGGTGAGCAGGGAGAATGGTGCTTTACATAGATGGGGGGAGGGGCACATGGAGTGCTCGCATGCAGCGCTCATTCACAATCCACAATCTCTACAGATGGATCTACCATTCCAATGTGAAGACATGTGCCTGGATTTCAAACACTTGAAGCACTATATCAATATACCATCACCTTGAGCATTTCAAGCAATGAATCACCCTGAAAGGCCAAGAGTAAGTAAGGCACCAGTAGCAACCCTATTGTCCTTTGGCCCCCTATGTACACAACGGACAAAATGTACACCTTGTTGCTCCAAGTTGACACGTAGCTCATCATCAGACTGCAAGAGCAGGTCTCGGTGGAAAATGATGCCATGAACCATATTTAGACTACTATGAGGAGTGACAGTCACCGGTATGTTACCCAGCTTGTTAGAAACAAGCAGCACCTGTGACTGGCTGGGGATGCTGTTTTGGTCAAAATTAACCCACGTTTTATTTTAGAAATGGCTGCCACTTCCCCAAATTTGTCTTCTCCACAGAGAATAAGAGCTTTGCGACTGAGAAGTAATCCCCATCAATCATTGCACCGGTATGTTAGCCAGCTTGTTAGAAACAAGCAGCACCTGTGACTGGCTGGGGATGCTGTTTTGGTAAAAATTAACCCACGTTTTATTTTAGAAATGGCTGCCACTTCCCCAAATTTGTCTTCTCCACAGAGAATAAGAGCTTTGTGACTGAGAAGTAATCCCCATCAATCATTGCGCAAACTGAGTATTCAGGGGACTATTTCTCTGCTTTCCTCTTTGCTGTACGTTCCTCCCATGGCGCATCCATGGAAGGGAACATTTTAGGATCATATCTATCTGCATTAAGAAAGAGGACTTTCCTTCCACAGAGACTTCGGGAGGCACATGGCCACTAGCGGGAGATAACTTCATCCCTTTCATTTGCAGCCATCCGCCATGGTGCCACCCACTCCGAATGGGGGCTTCCTCTACGGGCGCCACCAAGCCTCAGCAGCAGCTGCCAGGCCAGTAATCTGTTGCTCAGAGTCCCTGTGCCCCAATCATGACGGGCACATACTCCTTGGCATACATGGGGAGTTATTAGCTCAGGCACCAACAATGTGATCCCTGCATGGTCAGAGGGCTACCACCTTGCAGGCACTTGATGATCCCCCCCCCCCAATGGGATGGCTACCATGCCAGGTTTTGGGCACATTACCTTATTAAAGGGAAGGTTGCAAACATGGAAAGGCACAGAGGTGGAGGATACACCGCATTGGATACCTTTGCTGCACAATCCGCACTTCTGGAGAATTTCGAAAATTGTTGGCAGTGTGACATTGCAAGTTATTACTGGATAACATTTATTGCAGTAAGATAAGTAGATGTGGAGCCGGTGGCTGTGAGGAAGCTGCAGGAAGACGCCTCAGCTATGAATCACCGCGCAACTGACGCTATGTGGCCATGCGAACGGGCTACCGCGTCACGTAGTACGACTATATATTCATACAAATCTTTAACATAATGCAGCATTTCAGCAACCGTGAATTGTTCAGACAATAAGAAATTCAGCCTTCAGTTGCAACATAAAATTTTTTTAGTTTACCTAGGTTTCAATGCCAATAATGGTACCTTCTCCAGAACCTATAAATTAACCCATAAAGTCATATATTAAACACTGAACTACATAATCAATCTAATGATTTCATAATAAGAAAAATTGTGATACTTACAAAAATTAAATTACTTTGAGGGCCAAACGTTGGCCATGTCACAGTATAATAGTTTTATTCTGTGACAAGGCCAATGTTTGGCCCTCAGAATAATTTTATTTTTGTTAGTATCATAATTTTCCTTATTATGAAATCATTAGATTGATGATGTAGTTCAATGTTTAATATATGTCCGTATGGGCTAATTTATAAGTTCTGAAGAAGATACCATTATTAGCATCGAAACCTAGGTAAACTAAAAAAATTTTACGTTGCAACTGAAGACTGAATTTCTTATTGTCTGTATACTCATATCCCCTATGAATCTAAATAAATCCTAGTAAATATCAACCAATTTTTTTAAAACTTGGTATACTACTTTTTGTTATTGTCAGCTTTGTCGTGTCAGCCGTGAACTAAGTTTTGATGCACCTGAGCGTTCGTCGCGTATTAAGTGTATTTGTGCTCATATTTGTTGATATAATTATTAGTGGAATAAATAATGTCTGATGTACCCTCAAGAACAGTGACTAAGAGGAAAATATGTGAAGAGAAATGAAGTTTCCAAGAAATATGGGAAAAAGAGTTTTGCTCTATAAGTGGACACACAGAAGGTACTGCTACTTGCTTAATATACCGGGATACAATTGTGGGACTGAAGATATACAATTTAATTCGCCACTACACAAGCAATCACAATTCATTTACAGTAGCTTTTCCTTTGAATTCGAATGAAAGAAAGGAAAAAATTGCTCATCTAAAATCTACCATTCGTCGTCAACAGAACTTCATGTTAGCAATTCTGGCAAAAAAATATGAAAGCTTTCACTGATTCTGAATTAGTGAAGCAATGTATGATGACTGTTTCTGAAACTTCGTTTCAAAATTACTCCAACAGAAAACAAATATCAGCTGAAATAAATAAGCTCACACTTTCAGGATCTACCTTTCAACGTTGTATAGAAGATATTTCAAAATATATGTTTGAGGCAGTAATTAATAAAGTCAGACTATGCAAATACTTCAGTCTTGCGTGTGATTCCAGATTTAGCTTCGATGGCTCAGTTTTCATTATTTGTGTGTTACTGCACAAGATGGGGTAATAGAGGAAGATCTTTCAGCAATTATAACCATGAAAGGTCACACAAAAGGACGTGATTTTGTGGATGCAATTAAAGAATTTGTAAACAAAAATGACTTATCTATGAGCAAATTAATATCAGTATGTACATATGTGTGTCCATCAATGACGGGTGTCAACAATGGTTTGATAGCACTGATTAAGAAGGAATGGAATTTGCCAAATTTACTCTCCATTCACTGCTTACTGCATCAAGAAAGTCTGGCATGTCAAATTTGGAATACCAAATTTAAGAATGTTTTGCAAACGGTTGTAAGCATTATAAATTTCATTCATGCCTGTGAACTTAATCACTGAAAATTTAAAGAACTTCTGCAGGAATTGCAAGCTTATTACAGTGATGTTCTCCTACATACTACTGTCAGATGGAGCAAAGGAAAAGTGATGAATGGTGGATACTTACAGCTTTTTTGACCTATATTACACAAAAATTCAACACAGTTAACTTGGAATTCCAAGGACCAAACAAGATAATTGGGCAAATGACTAGCAAAATATTTTCGTTTGAAGCCAAACTGCAATTATATATAAATGAACTCGAAGTAAAAGATCTGTCTAATTCTCCGACTGTTGCTATGCTCCAGTCAGGCTGTACTATCGCTGAAACTATTTACCAAAATATGAAAGAATATTTTGAAGCCTATTTGGAAGAAATAAAAAACAGATTTGCAGATGTTAGAAATATACAAAGCTGTTTCATTCTGATAGAGAACCCTTGGCATGTTGGACATGATGATCTCAAATTATTCAGCCAATTTGGATTTCCTGAAACTAATTTGCCAAACGAAATAATCGAACTTCAGCATGACACCCAGCTTAAAGCTCTGTTTATAGAACATCGTGAAACACAACAGTACACTGAATTTTGGAAATATGTGCCTAACAATTATAAAAATTTACAAGACTGTGCACATTTCATTTTGACACTATTTCCTTCAACTTACTTTTGTGAAGCTTCATTTGGAAACTGAAATACCTGAAAAATAAATATTGTAATCGGTTGTACAGTCATTTAGAAGACGCAATGAGGATTGTATGCAGCCCAAACTATGCGGATACAGACGACAAAGCCGAAAAAGTTCAACATCACAAGTCACATTAATGAAAAATTATATATTTTTATTTACTTTTGTTTTGCAATTATAATGAATTATCAACCAGCTTCAATAAGAGACCTGTAGCTTTCTTATGAAACCTGTTGCATGTGTAGTGTATCTGTCCTTTTCTTATTTTTAAATTTTTTTATTTATTTCTACATTTTTTGAAAGTTTGAGATTAATGCAATTATAATAAAGTTTTTGTGGCCATTTGAACAATGTAATATAATATTTTAATAATACATCTATCTCATCTTGCATGACAGAGGCGGCCCATATGTCAGTAATTGTAAAACATTAAAAGATCTTACATTAAGTCTTAAAAGAAACAAGACATTAGAGGATACCCCAAAAGCATCGGAATGTGCACATTTAAAGTGCATACTTAAAGTGCACATTCTATGTCCAGATTCCCAATGAAATAGTCCTCGACCTGATATTATAAGCTTTTCAGTGTGGTTTTCGGGATGTAAAGTTTCTTGGAGTACCAGTACTGTATTATCTCACGTTTGGTTCTTTATTATGGCATAATGCCACACGTGCTAGAAGATGAAAACGTGCACTTGAAATGCAGCGAACAGTTGAACCTAGCCAACAGTGTGGAATTAAACACTTCATTTCAAATACACTGACTGCCTCAGTGGAAAAGATTAATAAAAGCCAAATTTCTTTAGCATACCGACAAAAACAACTTCATTGTTCTGCCAGGAGATTAATGCTTGACTGTCAGAAAGGTGGACATAAAATAAAATCTGAAACTAATAACAAATTTTGCCTTCCGTAATTATGTGAATGTATTTTAATTCGCTTGATAGCTTACAGCCACAGAAATCCATTTTGTTTTCATTTGATGTGAGAGCATTAAACGAAGAGGAAGCAGCAAGATCACGGGTCATGTGGAGACTACCCACTTCCCCACTATAACTCGGACTGCTCTGCACATCAGCCCCGGATCAATGATATTTCTGAACCGGGACAATAGTTGATAGCGACCCTCCACCCCCCGAGCGATTGAGATACAAAGTAAAAAAAAAAAATTTAAAAATGGAATTTTAAAAATATGTTCATTTTGCAGCACACATCTTTCTGAAGAATCTGATACGTAAAACATGTGTGTTCGAGGAAATGTAAGACAGTGCGCTAACGTGCCTCTTCACACAGCATTCTTCTATCACACGTCACTGTATTTCGCTCTGTGGAATTGAAACATGTATATTTTGTAATGGATGCCAACAAACTATATTCAGGATAGTGGAAATTAAAATGCCCTGTGGTGCCTCTCCTGCTCCCAGTTGGCCGGTTTGACATCCTGCCCTCTTTTTTTTTTTTTTTAAAGAAACTCACAATTAATATTGGATGGGAATATTTGTAAACGGTAGAACAAGAACTATTCAGAAAATCTGCACTCTTTATTGCCTATTAGCTAATAACTTGCTGTTTTGTGTGACATAAAATTAAATGTAGGATACATAAAACCAGTAAAGACAAGAGACAAGCAGGACAGTACACATTACTTCAGTCCTCAGTTCCTAGCATTTTTTTCTTTCTAATATTGCTACAGCTTTACATGGCGTACTTTCCTTTCTGCAAAAGAATCTGTTACCTCATCAAAGGTCGTCAAATGTTTTCTACGTGAAAAATCGAAATGTTGTCGTCTAATACTGAAAAAGCTGTTAATAGAAATAGCACCCAAGACTGGTGTGGTTTCTCGATCTGACTACGTCTATTTTGTCACTGTCTGCTCGATAAAACAAAATAGGCCTTTGTAATATTGCAGCCATTTTAACACACATCAAATAACCGAGACTGTTTTGAAACAAATGGTCATTTTTATAACACGACAGAATATAATTCACGAAGTACCAATATCAAATGCCTGTTAGGCCTACTACAAACAAAAAGCTTTATGTTAGGAAATAGTTTCACATTTCATTATACACTCCAGTTTCTCAAGCATAAGGTAGAAAAGCAGAAATACGAAATTTTTATATAAATTTGGAATCATGATATTTTTCCATAATTTGTGCGATGTCCCCTTTCCTTCTCCTTCCTCGTTCTAACAAACGATCTTATCGCTAATTCTGTAACTATTCTTGCCATTGTAAAAACTTTTTCGCCGGTTAACTTCACTAACCCTGTCAGAAACATCGATTTCGTTATCCCGCGATTATTCTCCGGTCAGGCGTTGTTAAATGTTCATAGAACACGTTTTCCGCACTGCTTCTAGAACAGAACATACGCGGCTACTAGCCTGGGACTGTACAACTGGGATCTGGCGAAAAAATTTCTGTCAAAATTTCATTTTCTTGGATACACCGAGAAGATGATACGTAATCTTTCTTACCTGTTAGTCGTTCATTTCCACTCTGGTAGTCTGAATCTATGGATTTTGTTAGTAAATATAACAATGCTGATCATTCGCAAATCCAATCAACCACGTAATCAGCTCACATAGCTCTGTCCCCTTTTGTCTGCAGGAAAGTTCATTTCTAGGTACGACGAGAATTCCCCCGACAGACACCATGTACACTAGGCATGCATTCAAAAATCAATTTATGATTCATTCTTAAATCAAGTTAGAATGTGTTCAAAAATGTTAAAAAACCAACATGGATGCATTCAAATTCATATGAATAATCGGTAGACCAACGTGCGCTGGTTTTGTGAAACAAAGTTTTTTTCCTCAAGAATATGAATATGCCCCCCCCCCCCCCTCCCGAAACTGCCAACTGGTTCAGATACCATGGTTTGACCCCCCCCCCCCCCCCAGATTCTGTGCATGCATGAGGCTGGCAGCTTGGGTATGCCAGTAAAATTTTTCTGATAGCATCTAGGTGATACTGCGACTGATTACAAAGCCAATAGCCACATTTCTGTAGCCAGAAGCGCATGCAAATGAGCCTGCTCATAACTGCTATAAACGACTCTATAATGTAAACAGTTGTGACATCATGTTCATCGGAAGCAATTTTTTATTTTAGTTTTTTTTTTTTTTTTTTTTTTTTTTTTTTTTTTTTTTTGTTCATCCGTTATTGCTGCAGTATTACTCTGCAGTAGCGGGATATAGTAATATCCTTTGTTAGAGTATGGGTTCTTACCAGTCAAAATTACGAAAATTTAGAACGACATGGACACATACAGGGGAAGTGCGAAAAGGACAGATAAAGGGGTGAAGAGATGGTGAGTGAGGGGAAAGTCAAGATGTACAACAGAGTGAGGGAAGGAAGAGACAAGAACATAAGATAGGAATAAATACATATCTAGCCAATGCCAGGTACTTCACCTAGTATGACATAAAATTAAGGCCGCTGTAGTTCAGTCAAGTGAGTTGAAGAAAAATGACTTACAAAACATGTAGAAAACAGTTGTGATCGTGTCTCATGTTACATAATACATTTAAGTATAAGTCCATCTGTTCACAAAGACAATGCAGCAACATTTCGTCGGGCAATTACAGTATTACAATTTACGGGTCATTGAGGGTGGCAACAATCTGAAACTGAGAACATTCTACACATAGTGGTCCGAATGGTGTAGACTTTAACGATATGTGCTAGAAAGTCAGTGGTAAACCTCTTGTTTCTTTACTATAGCTAGTCTATTTGAGGTTCATAACACACCATTTACATGGTTTGCCAGTCAATAAAAAGACCTGGAAATCTGCGACCCGAGGTGCCACAACATATTGTTACTTTTGGCCCTTGAGCAAAAAAGTTTGACGACCACTGATCTAGAAGGATCATCATGATTGGTCAGTTAGACTTATCAGTTAATCAGAATTAACATGTTCCTGCACACCGAAAGTTAGATATGCAGGGAGTGGGGAGGCATCGAGAGAGTCGATCGCCAGCTACCGGACGCGAAAGGTCAAGGTAAATGTCACAGTGCTCTTTATGTGTAAAATGAAGAAATATTGAGTTCTCGCATTTAGTACGATTCGTGACTAAACCTGTCGCAGTTACGAACATTTTGATGAAAATTTGAAGTTTCTGGATTGTTTTGTTGGAAAGTTACTAGCGAGTGAACTTTCGGCCTTAGTGAAGATTCCGCATGGCATATTCTGTATTCATTTATGGGCTATTTGGTGAGCATGTCTTTTATGTAAGACCACTGAATGAGACCGAATGTAGAACTCGCAAGCAGTGGTGAATCAGAGACTGTGAGATCCCAAAATGAACGGGTCGCACTTGTGTAGATTTCTGGCTGCTTTGCATGTGAAATTTGTTGTTTGACTGGGAACTGAGAATGATAGAATAGTACCTCACTAAATGTGGACTTGATAGCCATAAATGTGTGTTATTAAGCAACAAACATTACTGGTCTTGAAATTTTAGGACGCTTATTTCAGTCAAAAATACACCATACTACCACTCGAAATCTTGATAAATAGTAACTTTCAGGAATTGTTTCCACCACTAGAGTTAAGCGGACTCTGCTGGGTAGATATTAGGTAACGTTTACTTCAATGCTGCTTTTTCGCCGTCTAGTAAGTACCTACGATTGCAGAGTGACGGGACATCGAACCGAAGCCGTACTCAGGTAGGTGGACATTTAACATGAACAGTACGACGAATGTTCAAGACATATATTTTAACCTGCCCCACCTCAGCAGGTCAAATAAACATTGGGGGTGGGGAGGGGGGAGGGTTAGGGGGCGTAGACATGTATTTATTTAATGAAAAGTTGTAGCAAATGCCAGAAGTGGAAACTCGAGTCCCAATCATAAACCATGTCCAAGCAGGGTCTGCACCAAGGAAACCATCCAATGGAGAGCAGAGGGGAAAAGGATAGTGGAAGTATAATATTGCAGCATGGAAAGGAAATAATGCTGCAAAGGCTGAGGCCCCGTGGTAGCCAAGCACGGGCTCACAAAAAAGTTGTGAGCCCCCTGCAGGGGATGTGTAGTTAATTGTAAAAGAAAACTATTAATGTTGGATTGACAATTTACTTTCAATTATATCATGCTAGTAAAGCAGACGTGAGTACACAGTATTTTCTGTAAATGAATGGAAAACAAACTGTACTTTCTACGATTACAAGCTTGCTTCGAAAGTGGATTACGGCTGTGGTGGTCCACGCTGTCATAAACAGGTTCCGTGATACGTACTTCTATTCAGCATGTACTGGCCTCTCTTTACTGCCTGCAGTCACTGGCATGTTGCGTCAAGTAATTAATGTTATACATTCTAGGGACACATTCAGCTTAGGAAATCTAGGTAAACAACCTGTCAACATGACGCAATGTGCGTACATGATATTTTTTCTTGGAATTTATCTAAAATCCATGTAGCATGCACAATCAAGATAAAACAGGGATGGTGTGAGAGTAAAAACTAACAGTTCCCAAAAAGGCATGATCACCAATAAACTAGTTTCCAAATATGAATATGTTTGCCCATCTCTACTGCTCACAACATTGTTACATGTGCAAGAGAAATGTTCCAAACTGCAGGCACTGCTGCTTGAAGGAGAGGACGCAGTCAACCATGGTCAACTACAGCAGCAGATGGCCACTATATTGTGCAATAGGCAAGAAGTGAGGCATGACAAACGGTGTTTATTTGTAACCACATTTAACAGGACTGCACAACACAAAATCTCATACTCCATATTTACTGCCTTGGGGTGGTCTCTTTGCCCAACAACCAGCATGTGTTCCATTCACACCCACACATCAATGGCACAGTTTGTGATGATGCCAAGAGATAAGGACTAGACCATCTTCTCCACATCACTACTCTGCAATTCACATTAAGTGCCTGGCAGAGGGTTCTCTGAACAAAGCCGGCCGCTGGTGGCCGAGCGGTTCTGGCGCTACAGTCTGGAACCGCGCGACCGCTACGGCCGCAGGTTCGAATCCTGCCTCGGGCATGGATGTGTGTGTTGTCCTTAGGTTAGTTAGGTTTAAGTAGTTCTAAGTTCTAGGGGACTTATGACCTCAGCAGTTGAGTCCCATAGTGCTCAGAGCCATTTTTTTCTTTGAACAAACTTCTATTTCTCTACCATTCCACTCTCTTAATAGTACCTGGGAAAAATTAACACTTAAATCTTTTTGTACGAGCTGTGATTTCTCACTTCTTCCTACTTACATGGCCAACAATAAAATATTTTCACATTTAGGTGAGGAAGTTGGTGATTGAAATTTCATGAAAAGATCTAGCCACAATGCAAAAAGTCTTTGCTTAATGATTGCCATCTCAGTTTGCTTATCATTTCCATGACACTTTCTCCCCTATTTTGCAATAACACAAAATGAGGTGCACCTCTTTGGACTGTCTTTGTCCTCGATCAGTCCTATGTGGTGAGGGTCCCATACAGCACAGCAATACTCTAGCACAGGATGAACAACCATAGTGTACGCAATCTCTGTACTAGACAAGTTGCATCTTCTAAGTGTTCTGTCAACAAAACGTAATCTCTGATTTACCTTCCTCACAACATTACAAATGTGATCATTCCAGTTTAAGTTGGCGGTAATTGCAATTCCTAGGTATTTCGTTCAACTGACAGCCTTTAAATTTATGCAATTTATTGTTTCACCAAAATTTAAAGGAATTGTTTTCATAATCATATGGATGACCTCACTCTTTTCCTTATTCAGAGACAGTTGCCACTTTTTGCACCATACAGGTATCGTGTCTAATCAGTTTGTATTAAAAACATCAGATGACCAAACCCCAACAGCCGATCAGTTCCAGTCATTCCACCAGGAAAGAGGTACACAGCTCGTGTTGTCTGTAGTTCAACCATGCCTACATGGTCAATACCGCAGTTAAATCACGTCCGCATTGTTACTTTGTGCTAGAAAGGGCTCTCAACAAGGGAAGTGTCCAGGCGCCTCTGAGTGAACCAAAGTGATGTTGAGACATGGAGGAGATACAAAGAGACAGGAACTGTCGATAACATGCCTCGCTCGGGCAGCTCAAGGGCTACTACTGCAATGGATGACTGCTACCTACAGATTATGGATCAGAGAAACCCTGACAGCAACTCCACCATGTTGAATAATCCTTTTCATGCAGCCACAGGATGTCGTGTTACGACTCAAACTGCGTGATATATGCTGCGTGATGTGCAACTTCACTCCCGATGTCCATGGCGAGGTCCATCTTCGCAACCACGACAGCATGCAGTGCAGTACAGATGGGCCCAACAACACGCCGAATGGGCCACTCAGGACTGGCATCACGTTCCCTTCACCGATGGGTGTCACATATGCCTTCAACCAGACAATCGTCAGAGAGATGTTTTGAGGCAACCTGGTCAGGCTCAACGCCTTAGACACACTGTCCAGCGAGTGCAGCAAGGTGGAGGTTCCCCGCTGTTTTGGTGTGGCATTATGTGGGGCCAACATATGTCGCTGGTGGTCATGCAAAGTGCCCCAATGGCTGTACGATATGCGAATGCCATCCTCCAACCGATAGTGCAACCATATCGGCAGCATATTGGCGAAGCATTCATCTTCATGGACGACAGTTCGCGCTCACATCCTGTGAATGACTTCCTGCAGGATAACGACATCGCTCGACTAGAGTGGCCAGCATGTTTTCCAGACATGAACACTATCGAGCATGCCTGGGATGGATTGATAAGTGCTGTTTATGGACCCACCAACCACTCTGAGGGATCTACGCTGAATCGCCATTGAGGAGTGAGGCAATTTGGACCAACAGTGCCTTGATGAACTTGTGGATAGTATGCCACAACGAATACAGGCATGCATCAATGCAAGAGGACATGCTACTGGGTATTAGAGGTACCCATGTGTACAGCAATCTGGACCATCACGTCTGAAGGTCTCTCTGTATAGTGGTACAACATTCCGCACTGACCAGTTGCAGCTGTAGCAGCGCATCGAAAGCTAAGTACTAATTAATTGTTTGTGTACAGTAGTTTATTTAGGAACTTTAGTAGTCTTCAACCGGTGTTCTTGGTGTTTTCCGGTGAAATAACTTCAGAAGAAATTTTTGCGATCTGCTTTCAGTTTCGTTACTGTCATTAGACGTTTGATTTTCTTTCTGTGTTAGTATTTTGTTATATTCTCATTTGTTGTTGATTAATACTGTCAATAATAGTAGTTACTTCCCTTGTAGAGCAAGTTTGTGATTATTGTAGTCAGTTTTTAACATATTATTGTAGTAGCGGAACTTAGATAAAGTTGTTTTCTTGTTTCAATAACTGTAAAATTTTACCATGAGTGAAAAGTGTGGGCTTTGCCGTAGGTTCGTGAGTAGTGGATTGCGGTGTGAGACTTGTTTCAAGTATTTTCACTGGGGGGAATGCAGTGGGGAAGCCAGTGGGCATTCTGGTGAGATCCTCTCCTGGAACTGCAGGTTATGTAGCAAGAGTAAGTTGATAGAGGAGCAGGAGCGTAAGATCTGTGCCCTTCAGGTGCAGTTGAAAAACGCACAGGAGGAGCTAGATAGGATGAGGAGGGAGAAGGGGGTTGGGGAATGGGAGCTGGTTGTTGGCAAGAGATCTGCTAGGAGGAGATTTTCAGATAGTTTTACTATTGGTGTTTGTAATAGATATGACCAACTGTCAGAGTCTAGTGGAGAGGAATCTCTAGTAGATGTAGATGTAGGAAGTATGCAGCAGACCTCAGCAGTTACTGTGGCTAGGACAGTTGCAAAGTCTAAGAGAAAGAAGAAGGTTCTGCTGTTAGGTAGTTCTCATGGTAGAGGTGTAGGCCAGTTGCAGGAAGTTTTGGGGAGTGAGTACCAGGTCACCTGCATTGTGAAGCCTAATGCAGGATTGGCTCAGGTGACTTTTAACATAGGGGGGTTATGTAGGGATTTTACTAAAGAGGATCAGGTAGTGATTGTGGGTGGGGCTGGTAATAGTATTAATAGGGATGGGGAGTTTGACATAGATGGTGACCTGCAAAAGATAGCCACTCAGACTGGCAACACGAATGTGCATTTCGTGGAACTGTTTCAGCGCCATGATCGACCTCATCTTAATACAGCTGTCAGGCGTAATAACATGAGACTTGGGGGTGCGTTGATGCCAGAAGGCATGAGTCACATTTCAGTGGTGTCGGTGGAGTCTATCAGCAGGACGGGTTTCACTAGATATGGCCTGCACCTCAACAGGTATGGAAAGGGGAGGTTGGCAAAGCTTATAGGTGACAGCATAGGTGGGGGTGGTGGGATCACTCATGGGAAAATTCCGGTAGTTGTGGGTGTTAGAGCTGTACCTTTTTTAGATTGAAGTCAGCTGGGAGGTATTCTTGCTTAAGGGAAGTCTCTCTAACAAAGAAACCACTTTCTACAAAGCTTGGGTATCCGATTAATGAGGGAATTAGTATATTTCATCAAAATATACAAGGTATTAGAGATAAAGTTAGTGAACTGCTTATAGATGTTGACTCTGAAATTATTGGTATATCTGAAAACTTCTTAAATAAGGAGATAATTCAGAGGTTTCCTTTACCAGGATACAGGTTGGCTGGCAGCTTTTCTAGGAGCTCTTTCCGGTGTGGGGGAGTAGCCATGTACATGAAAAACGGTATCCCATTTGAGTCAATTGATGTTTCAAAGTACTGCACTGAAAAGGTGTTTGAATGTTGTGCAGGTGTGGTTAAATTTAGTGGAGCTAAACTTCTTACTGTTGTTATTTATAGATCCCCAGACTCCGATTTCACATTTTTGCTAAAGCTAGAGGAGGTTCTTGGTTCACTTTATAGGAAATACAAAAAGTTAGTTATATGTGGTGACTTCAATATAACTTGTATAAGTGATTGTGCAAGGAAAAGGATGCTGGTAGACCTCCTTAATTCATATAATCTTATGCAAACCGTATTCTTTCCGACGAGAGTGCAAGGGAACAGTAGAACAACCATAGACAATATTTTTGTTCATTCGTCATTACTAGAAGGGCATTCTGTTAGCAAAAAGGTGAATGGCCTTTCAGATCATGATGCACAAATTTTAAGTCTAAAAGATTTTTGTGCTGCAACACATGTTAAATATGGTTACCAACTTTTTAGGAAAGCTGATCCAGTTGCTGTAGATACTTTTGTAAACCTTATCAAGGAACAAGAGTGGCAAGATGTTTATAGTGCTGATACAGTAGACGATAAATATAATGCTTTCCTCAAGACTTTTCTCGTGCTCTTTGAAAGTTGCTTTCTGTTAGAACGTTCAAAACAGGGTACTAGCACAAACAGGCAGCCTGGGTGGCTGACTAGAAGGATAAGAATATCTTGTAGAACAAAGTGGCAATTATATCAAAACGTTAGAAACAGTCAAAATCTAAATGCAGCAGCCCATTACAAACAGTATTGTAAGGTGCTTAAAAATGTTATTAGGAAGGCAAAAAGTATGTGGTATGCAGATAGAATAGCTAAGTCTCAGGAAAAAATTAAAACCATATGGTCAGTCGTAAAGGAAGTGGCTGGTCTGCAGAGACAGGTCGAGGATATAGAATCAGTGGGTAGTGGGAACGTCCGTGTTACTGATAAGTCACATATATATACACTATTTAATAATCACTTTCTGAATATAGCAGGTGAACTAAATAGAAACCTAGTCCCAACAGGGAATCATATAGCGCTCGTAGAAAAAAGTGTTCCGAGACTGTTACCTGAAATGCTCCTCCATGATACTGACAAGAGGGAGATTGAGTTAATAATTAAATCACTAAAGACCAAGAACTCTCATGGATATGACGGGGTATCTAGCAGAATACTGAAGTATTGTTCTATGTATGTTAGCCCAGTACTTAGCCATATCTGTAACTTTTCCTTTAGGAGTGGTCGGTTTCCTGACCGATTAAAGTACTCAGTAGTGAAGCCACTTTATAAAAAGGGAGACAGGGATAATGTTGACAATTATAGACCTCTTTCTATGACATCGGTGTTTGCTAAAGTTATCGAGAGGGTTGTATATACAAGGTTACTGCAGCATTTAAATTCACATAATTTGCTGTCAAATGTACAGTTTGGTTTTAGAAATGGCTTAACAACTGAAAATGCTATAGTCTCTTTTCTCTGTGAGGTTTTGGACGGATTAAATAAAAGGTTGCGAACATTAGGTGTTTTTGTTTGATTTAACGAAGGCTTTTGACTGTGTTGACCACAAAATATTACTGCAGAAGTTGGACCATTATGGAGTAAGAGGAGTAGCTTACAATTGGTTCGCCTCTTACTTTAAGAACAGAAAGCAGAAGGTAATTCTCCGCAATATTGAGAGTGGTAGTGATGTTCAGTCCCAATGGGGCACTGTTACGTGGGGCGTTCCCAAGGGTCGGTGCTGGGGCCACTGCTGTTTCTTATTTATATAAATGATATGCTTCTAGTATTACAGGTGATACAAAAATATTTCTGTATGCTGATGACACCAGCTTGATAGTGAAGGATCTTGTGCGTAATATTGAAACAGTATCAAATAATGTAGTTCATGAAATAAGTTCGTGGCTTGTGGAAAATAATTTGATGCTAAATCACAGTAAGACTCAGTTTTTACAGTTTCTAACTCACAATTCAACAAGAACTGATATTTTAATCAAACAGAATGGGCATGTTATAAGCGAGACGGAACAGTTCAAGTTCCTAGGCATTCGGATAGATAGTAAGCTGTTGTGGAAAGCCCATGTTCAGGATCTTGTTCAGAAACTAGATGCCGCTTTATTTACCATTAGAACAGTATCTGAAATAAGTGACATTTCAACACAAAAAGTAGTCTACTTCGCATATTTTCATACACTTATGTCATATGGTATTATTTTTTGGGGTAATTCTTCAGATTCAAGAAGGGTATTTTTGGCTCAAAAACGGGCTGTTCGAGCTGTGTGTGGTGTAAGTTCAAAAACCTCTTGTCGACTCCTATTCAATAGTCTGGGAATTTTGACATTGCCCTCACAGTATATATTTTCTTTAATGTCGTTTGTTGTTAGCAATATTAGCTTATTCCCAAGAGTTAGCAGCTTTCAGTCAGTTAATACTAGGCAGAAATCAAATCTGCATGTGGAATGCACTTCCTTGACTCTTGTGCAGAAAGGAGTGCAGTATTCTGCTGCATCCATTTTCAATAAGCTACCACAAGAACTCAAAAATCTTAGCAGTAGCCCAAACACTTTTAATTCTAAACTGAAGAGTTTCCTCATGGCTCACTACTCCTATTCTGTCGAGGAGCTCCTGGAAGAGATGAAAAATTAAGCAAATTCCAGTGTTACATTCTTGATTTTCTTTATTTAAACTAATGACTTGTCGCCTGAATATGTTTCTTATATTTCATTTTATCTGTTTCTACAATCGTGTTATAATTTTATGTATTGACTCGTTCCATGACCATGGAGACTTCTCCTTAATGTGGTCCAAAGGAACAATAAATAAATAAATAAATAAACAACATGCAACATGTGGTTCTCATGAGCAATAAAAAGGGCAGAAATGATGTTTATGTTGATCTCTATTACAATTTTCTATACAGTTTCCGGAACGCTCAGAACCGATGTGTTTAGATAGTATATGACATCACCATCTGCAAACAATGTAGGAGGGCTGCTCAGAGTGTCTTCCATATTGTTTATATGGATTAGGAACAGCTGGGGTCTATTAACACTTCCTTAGGGAACACTGGATATCACTTCTGTTTTATTCTATTTTCCATCTGTTACTATGTGTAGTGGCTTTCTGACAGGAATTCACGAATCCAGCCACACAATTGAAGCTATACTACAAAGGCACGCAATCCGATTAGGAGTCACTTGTGAGAAACAGACCACCAAAGAGTGGAGTTGCGTGCTGCTCTCGGATGAGAAATCCGGTACGAGCAGTGGCTTTGGATGTACTGTCATATGGCAAGAGGTGGGAACACACAATGCACCCAGGCACGTTGTCGAACATGATTGCTTTGGTGGTCCAACTGTCATGGTGTGAAGAGGCCTAATGTTGCATGGGCATACCGACACCAATTCTTTGAATACAGTACACTGACTGTGCAACATCATGACACTGCACTTCCCCATAACCAATTTTTCAAGGTTGCATTTGGCCATGGCTTTATTTTTATGAATGACAATGTGGAGCTGTGCCTAACAGTGCATGTGCAGCAGCTCTTGGAACAAGAGGAAATTTAGCAAGGAACTGTCCTGCTCGATCCCCTGACTTAAATCCCATCAAGCACATGTGGGATGAGTTAGGGAGATGTATTGCTGTATATACACATGCACCAATGACCATCCTGCAGTTGTCAACCATGTTGGTGGATGAATGGAATGCCCTACCATAAGAACGCTTTACTAACCTTGTTGTCAGGATGGCAGCAGCTAATAGAGCATGCACTATTGTCCATGGTGATCACACATCCTATTAAGAACTATGTCCCTCCTTTTGTTAGGTCCAGGGGGTCATTATAAATCACGATGACTTCGGTGTTTTTATTATCTTTGAAGGAAAGTGTCATTTATATTCCTCTCACTGCGTATTTGTTTCAGTTACCTTCTGTACTGCAATGCATGGTTCAAGTTTCATTGAGCTATGTTACTTGGCAGTGGCACATCATGTGCAAGTTCTTGCGTCCTGAAGTTTAGCACACCAGTGTAGTATTAGATACGTGCTGGAGATCTTTTTTTGTACAAAATAATAAAGATTTGGCAGTCTAGTTAGTATTATTGTAATTATTAGAATGATAATTAGTTACATCTAACTGTAAAATGGATTTATTTTACAAAATTTATAACAGAAAACTTTTCGCATTACAAAACAATACATTTAAAGACTTATTAATTCTTGTTAAATATTTTGTCAATTTAACTAACACAACACAGTGAGGGAGGGAAGGAGAGGGGTTGTGGTGGTGTAGCAGCTGTTGTGAAGTCTGCTTTTGTGTACAGTATTGTGGTGTTGAAAATCAGAATAAATATGTATAATATATTTAAACATGGTTCGTCTCTGTGTGCCATTATAACTTCACAACTTACTCCCACAGAGCTCCATGGGGATTACTTGGTATGGCAGACTTCAGTCCTCCATCCATGAAGGTTTCAGTTTGGAACGGCAGGTGTTGAGTTCAAATGTATGGGTGACAAATGAGGGCATCAAGCAAAGCACAGCAAATAGCCTGCTAAGAATTGTAAGAGCACAAAATATCTAGCTAAGTGGTTTGTGACCAGCAAGATGTCATGTTGTGGCTGAGATAAGTTAGTTAGGCGTGGCCCTCAGCAGAGCAGCCAGGCCACTGATGTGAGCCATAAGCAGCCAGGGGCTGGCTGCTAGGTTACAGGAAACAGTTAGGGTGGAAATCTCAAGTGGTAGGGGGGAGAGAGCAAAGCGGCATGCTTACTGAGGCGAGAACATCAACTCAACTGAGTTGAGCTAATGAACTTTAACCAGACACACAACACGATTAAGTTCCACAGAAGCCAATGGTTTCTGGTCCTATTACTACAAATAGAGTGATGATTCCCATTGAACGTGTGATCAATCTGTATCAGAAGAGCCTGAAGTTGGTAGATCGTACCTCTGAAACCAGTTGCAATTAAATAAAACTAATACACACAGCTGACCGTGTTGCCTTTGGTGACTTGTTCTTTTAAGAGCATCATGTTCACTAACCCCTTGCTCATTGGTGACATCTTCAAAGAAAGATGTTTGTAACCATTGGGTCTATTTTTTGTGGATTATCAGACTACTTGTTCGAGCACTTATCAGCCAGTATACTTAGTACTACTCCACAAGACTACTTCAAACCCACCAGTTATGTATGCATAGTTTTCACAGTTGAGCTGACAGGTTAATGTCACCACGTACTACATCTGTACGGTGCTGGTAATTTTGTAGTATAGTTTTTAGCTCTATTACCGATGCAGCTGAATCTGGTGATCAGTACACACACATTTCATGACTTAAAGTCCACCAACCCCAACTATTGTTTATTAGTTTTTAATGAGATTTATTTGGATCTCACTATACTTACTATTCCTGAAGCTATTTTAAAGCACTACTCTTTGAGAATCTCCTCTATCTTTCCAATGTATGTTCCAAATATTGTAGAAAATTTCTACTCTCAACTTTGGGTTTCAATGAACTCAGTTCCTAGTAGAAGTGAAGCAACAGCTTTCTACGAGATGAGTGCTCTGGGGCTGCTGTGAATACCCTGACAGTTAACTGCTATTTTCAGATCCTCACTCATCTTTGGGAAAATACATAATTTAATAAGGCAGATGGCCACCAATCTCAGATGACGGTGAACTGAGTTACACATGTCCTGACTGATTCAATACATACAATGCAAATAGGAAAGATTCAATGCCATTGAAATGATGTACATCCAGTATGTGTCTCAGCACTGGTAGAACTGATGACCCAACTAAAACTTATTTCCTGACAATTAAAAAGAAATATTTTTTTGCACCAAGTATGATCCAAAAGACACTTAGTGCATAATTTCTGTACTATGTTGTTATGACTGTCATGACCTGAAACAGTATAAGAACAAATGTTGACGAAATACAAGTTTATTAAAGTAAGGGTATCACACCTACAAACTTGACACTTTAGCACTATTATCTTACAGCACCTTTGCTACATTATGATGTTCTAGCAGTTAAAAGTACATGCAAGAATGATTACATGTGAACTGTGAGACTGCTGTGAATACCATGGCAATTAACGGCTAGTATTTTGATATTCTCGCTCATCTCTGGGAGCATACATGATTTAATAAAGCAGACTGCCACTATTCTCAAATGATGACAAATTGGGAAACCACCATATATCAATTTTAGAATTTTTATTTTCATGTCCAACAATGATTTATTACAATAAGAGGAATTCATTCTATTATAGGAGCAAATGAAAATGAGACTGCAGGTAATGGTAGAACACCTCCAATGACCGACACACACACACACACACACACACACACACACACACACACACCTATTCCTCTGCCTTCAGAGTTGGTCTAGTTGGGAGGGGAGGGGGGGGGGAGGTGCACACAAGTGCACGTGCATGCGCTTGCGCATCATATACTGTAAAAGATCTGAATTCCTATCTTCAGTACATAAGAGGCATCCAAGACAAAACAACACTTAAAAATCAATTATAGTCCTTTTGACTTGAATCCAATCATTTTTGTTTATGCATGTTCAAAGGCGTGGTTGAAAGGACATGATTAAGAATTTGAGTCTCATTGTTATAGGCTGTGCTTGTTTGTCTTAACTCAAGGCAGGTAGGTCTCTTAATTTTAAAAGAACATTACTGTATGTGTTGATTTATTAACTAAAAAATATAATACATACAGATAGATTAAATGTAGCAGTAGTGCCAGAATTCTTCTTTTTGGATTATTCATTTAAGTTGACAATGTAGAATGTTGCAAAAATAACTGGTTTGAAACTTAAAATGAATGAGCTGAATAATACATCCAAGGAGGAGATACTCATCTTTAATATATTAATTTAAATTTGTCTCCTTAACTAAGAAGAGTAAATAAGGCACCCCTTTTGTAAGAGCTTAAAAGTCACGATATTTTTACTTTTGTTAAGCACAAACAAAATAAAGGCACTAAAAATAGTGCTACCTCTTCAAACCTCTATGAAATATGACAAAATTCCAAAAACTTGCATGTTATATTGGAAGAACAAAATCATACTGAAATAGACACACACACTTAACTAAGAAAAGCAGCAAAATAGCCTGTCAGTCTAGCAATCTGAACAGTCAACATTTTCACCGATCCCCCTACTGGTTTTCATTTTCCATTCATTGTACAACTTTCTGCAACATACAGTGTTTATAAAGAATTTCACCCAGTTGATTAACTGAAGAGTCAGATGTGCAGTTGTGTCCCAAACAAAGTAATTTGTGGTGTGTATTTTCACTGTTAACCTGAGAGCCCCAGTAGGCATTCATCTAATTTGTATAGACACATGACTTTTTTGTGTTTCTGGCTCATTAAAATGATCTGAAGTGTTAAAACTTTTGAAGATTGAATAAGTATATCAATTCAAATTGTAAGACATGAAAAATAGTAGTATGTTATTTCAACCATATTTAATATGGATATTCATTTCTTTAATTGGCTCCAACTAAAAAAAGTCTAGTAAGTCAAGTAACTGCACAAGCTGATTTTTTTTACAGAATAGAAACCGCATGCTAATGGACTGGCGCAAGTGGTATAGTTCTTATGTTGGCTACAATAATTATGCCAGTTTATTTGTCAACAACAACAACGAAAATACATCTTTATGTTTTGCACTTAGTACATTGCAGACAGGCACAGCTGCCACAGTTGACATATTAGTATACAAAACAAATTTGATAAATCAATGAGACAGTTGTCTGGTGTCAAAACTGCACACTTCCAATAACAAATTTCTAAATGCTTAAATTTTGTCCTGCAACAAAACCAATAATAATATTGGTTTCTACAGTGTGATAGTCATTTACAGTTAGGATTTTATGTTCTTAGATAGATGCTTTACAAAGTTCAAGACAAAATTTGATAACCTCAAGAATTTGCAATAGATCATTACAAATTGCCTTTGATCACTACAGTGATTCAACAGGAAGTTGCAGGATAGTAATACATACTTTAAACCCACAACAGAATGCACCATGCAAAGGCACCTGTTATGAAGAAGTACTGAAAATCAGTAATGGCCTAAATTACGCGTATCACAGTACACAGCTCAGAACACTGACAACTTTACGTTCTAGATGTTCAAACACTGTTTAAAACTGCTTGGACTCAAAAGGCACACTTCTACACAGTAAGATACCTCTATATTATTTACAAGACTATTAAACAAAGGTGAATCAAATGTACAAAGTGTTAACACCAATGTGTCATCTGGCAGTAGAAAAATTTTGGAATCTTTGCTGTGGTGCAATACTAGAAACTTTTAACAACATGCAGTTTTCCAAAAACTGAGGAATACTGAGCACAATGTATTTCTATATTGTACTTTATGTGCCTGAGTGAAGTTACTATGCTTCCTCATCTTTCAGGTCTAAAATCTCACTCACAAACTCTGAAACATTTACGTCCACATTCTGATGCCGAGTTAAGAAAGGATGCTTGAGCAACTTTTCGTAGTTGGGTCTCTCTGTGAAGTCTTTCTGCAAGCTGAAACACAATGAAACAACACATTCACTTTTAAGGTTGTACTAGTACGCACCAAAATGGTTCTTCCACAACCTTAAGATATCTAAACAATGGATAGTGGAGCTATCAAACTAATGCAAAAATAGCTGCCAAGCATACTGAATGTAATAATCCATTTATTCTATGCACGAGGTAAACACCAGTGGGGAAAAGCACTGAATACTTTACTTATGAAGGCATAAGTGCCTTTTGTGGAAAGGTTATAGCAATTTTGGAATGTGTTCCAAATAAGTGTACTACTACTACATTTTACATAACTTAATAGTATTATATCTTTTGCTATTGCAAATTTACAGCTTTGCAGCTACTCTCTTCTTTTTCTGCATCCATGAGGAATGACAACTCATTTATGACCTGAGAAAAGCACTGCATGCACTCAGTGCTCCTGTGTGCACATTGTGTTTCGTCCAGACATACTATCAACAATGTCTATGGTTCTCAAACAAGCATTTTAATTCTGTATTATACTACAACCAGACATCTTTCAAGCAAATTTTCAATTTAATCACAAATAACTATTTTCAAAGAGGAAATAATACTTTTATAAAGATTTTTTCCCCGACACATAAAAATGTGACAACTTCTCTCTTACCACTGGCAGATGAAGTCTTCGAACTCTGGTGAGAATGTATCAGGAGGCAGTCTTGGTGCATCATCTTTCACAACTTGCTTCAATTGTTCAAATGGTGTACCCCATGTTTTATAGGGAAATTTGCCTGTGGCAAGTTCAATAAGAGAGATGCCTAGGCTCCAAACATCAGAGCGAATATCATACTGCGAAGGATTGCCTGTTGGGTCAATGCGCTCTGGCTGCAAACGAAAAATAATATTTATTTATGCGTGCAGAAAACCTAAGGGAATTTGCACTCTTACATTTGCACACAAATGAACTTATTACTAATACGAAAGTCTGTATTATATACACCCACAATAAAGATACAAAATAACTTCTATATAGATTCTGTATTCTTGTTTAAGGTACAAAGCAATGTTTTCTAGGCATAAGTGTCCTTTACAAGCAGCCCACAGCCATTAGATAGGAATTAGAGTACCCACAAATTCAAAAATAAATTATAAGCTTACTTTACCGGACAATTGTACATATTACATGAATATTCACATGATTTGTTTATACTGGAAAAAATTATCCTTTTAGATCACACACTACAGTTATTCTTCAGTATAATCAGTATATTCAGCTAACTGTATTCATGAACAGCACTTGCATATATCAAATTTACTGTTTTAATTAGAGACTATGGGATGATACCATACAACCACCAGCTTTAACACTTCATGCTTGGAGGTCAAGGATATACTCTCATGCCAATCATGTTCTTGCCCTGGCAGTAATCTCATTGTTCCACACCACATAAGATTCTCAATGCAGTAAGGGAAAAGGGGGGTGGGGCTGCATAGGTAATTAATGGTACTATCTGACTGACAGAATCTGAATTTTTCTTTTAACTGTTTACACTACACTACATGTGTATTAAGTCATTATATCTCCACTCAAAAGAACTCGTCCATCAGAGTTGTTTGCCTAGTTTTACTTCGGAAAAAAAAGTAATTTTGATTTTATTTACTGAGAAAATTTAGGACACCATGAGATATGAGATGTGCCAGCTGTGGTGCTTTAAATAGTGACTATCAAATTTAGGCTAATTTGAATGAGAACAGCAAATGAGGACACTAGAAACTTGTTTTGAGATTAAAATATTTTCAAAATAAAACAAAATGGAAGTATTATGCAACAAAAATATTAATATTTGGTCCCTTTGCTCCTGTGCTGCAGTACTTCTGATGAAACTCTGCACTTGGCACCCATCTGACTAGCAACCAAAGCTGATATTGCTATCGCACATTTCCACGTTCACACACTACAAAGGGCATGTTCAAGTAATCTCTGTGAAAAGCATCAGATCACACAAATCAAACTAATGAGTGAATGACAAAAGAAATGTATTGGTCATTCCATGTGAAGTGGTCAGATTTTAGAACAATCCCCACCTTACCACCTCCGATTATGTTTATACAATGTGTCAAGTTCCCTAAAAGCGTTATAGATAATTAAAACAAATTCTTGGCTCTCACTATGCCATACTTGTCCTTAGGGGCTGCTTACATGAGAACTGTAGAAATTTCAGAACAAGATGCAAAAGTTTTCATCATTCTTCAGGTGGTGCCTTTCACAAAATGGCTAACATACATCCCTGATAATTGGTATACTAGTTCAATATTGTGGGTTGTAAAAGGTTTAGAAGTATTCACTGCACCAAAAATATTCAAAGTTATCAGGAAGTTACACTGTAATGGAAAATGTTCAAAGGTCAGGTAGAATTATTTCTTGAACTAATTGTAGAAAGCTCTGATTTGGGGTGGTTTCTCGGTGGAAAATGTAAAATTTAGCTTTCAAGAATGGAATGTCCTAGAGATAAATGAAAGTTAGATTTTCCAGAAAATAAGACACAATTACTGCAAATTTCTTCAATTGTGAAATTTTGCATGTACATATTTTAGATAATTCTTGGTATATCTGAAAACATACCAAAACGAAATTAGTTATCCTATAGAGAAACACGTGTAGCTTCTGATGAATGTTGAATTAACTGCATTAGGGGTGGTTCTCTTGACTGAAGTCACAAATAACCTAAATATCAAGGTTAAAAAATTTGGAGTGCACTATGCTTTCAATGATCAAGGCCCAACTATTTCTGAACATTAAATATAGAATTGACAACTTATACAGTAAGGGTCATTGTACTCACAGCCATGTAGGGTTTACATCCTGCATCAATAGTCTTTGCAACTGAATCAACTAGGTAACCAGAAATTCCAAAGTCACACATTTTCACTTCGCCCTTCCTGTTGATTAAAATGTTGGATGGTTTTACATCACGATGAATCACGCGCAGCTTTGAATGCAGATAATGCAATGCATTAACAACCTAAATAAAAGGAAATAAATTAGAAAACAACAAAACTAAAATGAATAGCAATAATGCTAAAGTATTTCACTTACACTAAATTGATTTATTAATTGTTTCTTGTGGAAGACATAATTCTGAAGCACTGAGTACACCACGCGCTGATCTCTGATCACGGGAAACTTTTCCAGCTAAGACTAGTATAAGAGAATTTATCATTATGTCACCCACGGGTTGACAACTGTCTACCATCCACAGACAACTGGCCTCACAAGGTATTTTCATAAGATGTTGGTGTAGATATTCTCTCAGTGTACATTGAAGTTATATGAAGAGGTTGGAATACAATAATGCCCATCAATGACACTAAAGGTGTCACATTCTGATTCACCATCCTGCAGCCGAAATGACAACACTGGATATACTGCCCCCATTTCAACGGGGCAATACTCAGGATGACAATGTGAAACACCACATCATCAGGATCAAAGATGGATCCTGGACAGTCAGGAGAAGGACTGAATGCACTATAATGCTAAGCACCTGCCACTGAGGTACTGTCCAGGAGGCTTGGTATGGATTTGTTAACTAGTATGGACTGTGGAATTTTCCATGGCAGACATCTAAGGTTATGACCCTTCATCAAGAAGACAAAAGTGCAAAGAGATCACCCATGACCTCTGTATGAGGCCCTATTATAGTCCTGATGAGCATACTAATGATGGCGGCATCTTGTTTAAGGAAACTGACAGCCCATCCAACAATCACAAAGAATCGATGGGAGGGACTACATTTGATGCTCCCCATAGTGAAGAGGATGTGACAAGCCTCAAATGCAAGTATCCTACAGCAGCGCCACACAGAGGAAACTGATGTGATCTAGATCTAGGATGCTGTAGTCAGTTCCAGAGAGAACTTCTGAAACATTGGGTCACTTCTTCTCCAGAAGGTGCAGCAATGCCATGAGTTGTGCTGCATGCAACGTTCAAGGTTAGTGTCACTGGCTGGCACGCTGCAAGTTGCCAGTTCAAATCCAATCCTGAGCAATTACTTGTTATTTATCATTTGTTGAAGGTACCCAAAATTTCTTATGTTTGTAATGTTTGAATATTTTGGAATATTTTATGTTTCTATAAATAACAGTGTTATTTATTAATTGTAACAGTAGTTACTTTCGTAGACTTCAAGAAGGCCTACGACTCAGTTGACAGACAAACACTATTCCAGATACTTTATGAATCAGGGATAGATGAAAACACCAGAAGACTTGTTGAACAAACGCTCACAGATACAACATCAAGAATTAAGTTTCAAGGCGAAATTTCTGAACCATTCAAAATCAAAACAGGAGTTCGACAAGGTGACGGACTGTCCCCAATTCTCTTTAACTTGGTTTTAGATAAAGTAGTAAAAACATGGGAAAACACATTAAAAAACAGAGGCACAAAGGGTATAAGCATGGGCCAAGGAAAGAACAAATTTGAAGTAAAATGTTTAGCCTTTGCGGATGATATGGCATAACTGAAAACCGAACAGACGCAACAGTTATGCTTGATATGTTACACGAGATTGCTGAAAAGACTGGGCTAAAAATATCCTACGAAAAAACCGAGTATATAGAACACAAACATAATACAGAAAAGTTTATGAAAACAAAGTATGGAAAAATTAAAAGAGTTGATAGATTCAAATACCTGGGGGATTGGATCCAAGCCAATGGACTGGATAACACAACAAATAAAGAAAGAATAAAAAAGTTGGAATTTGCATATAAATTAACACAAAACTACTACAATAAGAAATCAATATCCATACAAGCAAAGATTAAACATTATAATTCAGTTATTAGGACACAAGCAACATATGGATCAGAGTGCCTAACATTGAATAAGAAAGGCGAATTAAGAGAACTAGAAAAAAAGAGAGAGAAAAATTTTAAGAAAAATTCTAGGTCCTGAGAAAAACAAGGAAAACAGGTGGATTAAAAGGAGAAATGAAGACCTATACAAAAATACAGAAAAGATCACAGATACAATGAGGAAGAGACGGCGAAAATTTTATGGACATTTAAAAAGAATGGAAGAAACACGGATTACAAAGAAAATTTTTAATTATGTTAGTAAGCTGAAAAACACTGTAGGATGGATAGAAGCAGTAAAGAAAGACGCCAACAAAATAGGTGTTACAGAAGAAATAATACGTGACAGGAATAACTTTAGGCTACTTATAGAAAATGCAAACTATGAAGAAGATGCGCCAAAACCTCGACCCAAGAGAGTGTGGACAGATGAGCAGAGACGAGCAGTTGGCGAGAAAATGAAGAAGTACCTGGAAGAACGGAAGAAAAAGAAACACCGTAAGTCTTAAGTTGTATGCGGTCCATAGCTGGCCAAATTCGTGTTGTATGTCCAGGAGGTAGTTCTGTTCTGTCCGAATATTTGCATCCATAATAAACGTGCTTTCAGAGCTAAGTGCTGTACTTAACATTGATGACCCAGTTTTCTGATTTGGACTCTACTGTGGTTACGACATGACAGTATACCAAAGTTCAACTAATTTATGCTGCTCATAAGCTATTTAGTGTCTTAGCTTTATAAATCTGTAAATGTTTTTAGGATGACAATGATCTTTAGTTAAAGAACAATTAGGTAACTATGTAGTAATATGTTGAGAATATGCAAAGATCCCAACAGCCTGGATGGAATTACTATTCTGTAACTGAAAAAGCAGTTTCATTTGAAAGATGTAATTCAATATTCAACTCACTTGTTAATAAAATTATAACATCACACTTTTCTGTTTTGTGAGGCCATAGTGACTATTCATCGAAATTCAAACACATTATCAACCCCTGAAACAGATGCTTCACTCCCTATCATATGTGGGATTTGGGGCTGACACTCCTCTAAGGCTAATGAGACTGATTGCTTGAAATTCAACTGGAGCACCTCATACAAATAGCACAAATGCTTCACCATATGAAAACCACTCCATGACCAACACTAATTTTAATCATGTCCAAATTTAGCAATATTTCATTCACTGCCTCACCTCCATAGTGAACCCATTTTTTGTTCACAAAATGAAATGAACGTTCTTATATGCCTCGGACATCAAAAACCATTTGGTCCATGAGGAGGTCGATATGTCAGCCAATGCTGAAGTCTGCCCACATCGTCAATCAACCTCCACAGTACTCTGACATTTACTGTAACCATCTGGGGCTGTTTTGAATGCTTTCTAGATGTAAATGCATTTGTCTTCATACTCAAGTCTTAGTATTAACTTATGATAGAAGACTTGGATACTTCATTTGCTACCTCTTATTGTGAATGAAGAGTTTCTACCAGTGCAAACTACACTACAGATTTCAGCAAATTGTAAGCCAAATGCATATTTTGCTGTGGAATTTAATAAAATTTCTTGCAAGAGAATGCTCTTTGGTTGTTCATATACACTTCTGCCCTGTATGCAACAACAGTCTGAACAAAGGAGTAGTATATTTGTAACTTGGTTTTTTTTTTTTAAAGTAGACAATTCTCAAATACCTATAAGTTCGAATACTGTTATAGGCTTTGTTTCCTGCTTTTATCTTTTCTTCAACCCATTGTTTCATTATTATCACTGATCAATAATGGGAGCAACTGACAACTTTGAAACATTTATTAGATGCCTTCAGGTCATGTGATGGTTTTTTGGCCTTAGAATCAGTCATTACAATGTATTCTGTCTTGTTTTCATTTACAGCAAGTCCAATTTCGGCTTCTTGTAGCATAATCACTTCAGGCAAAGGGTTACCTTCATAGTCTCCAATTTTATTGAACTTAGCATATGAAGAGTCCAGGGGAAAAACCTGATAAGTCCAAAATTCGAAAATTTGTTTTTTTTTTCTTCATAATTTAATAGACCAGCCAGTGTAGTTTCAGCTGGTTTTACAGAACTGGTCAAAAACCTCATGAGTCAAGATATATTCTGATATCTTGTAAGCATATGCAGGCGAAAAACATTATAAGTCCATGCAAAATGGGAATATCCTGACAAGACCAGATAATGCAACAACAAAATTTTATGACTTAATGATTCCCAGCCTGCACAGGTTTGTTTTCACTAATGTTATCGTCGTCTTATCATTGTTGCCACAGTCATTGTTGTAAGTTGACCACTATTATTAGCTTTGTGGAGCTAGTGAAGGAAGTTACATCTAGCATTCTATTCTGTATGTGTAAAATGAATAAAGAACACAGTGACTCATCTACTTGCAAAGAAAACATAGAATGTCATCAAAGAAACTGACAAAGAAAAGGAAGAAGTATGGTCACATTAGAGATGCCGCCAAATGTTTAAGATTGCAGTCATATGAAACAGGAGAACCATGTAAAGAGCAAAAACAATTGTTTTGATATTGTCAGTGATGAAAATAAAAGGAATATTATTAATAACATGAATCACTTTCAAAATCACGAACTAAACCTCTATTTAAGTGGTTTAATCACAGTGGTCCCTGTACAGCGCAGGCGTCCTAGAAGAGAAGAGCAGGAAGCAAACAAAGTTTCGTGATGCATCATATAAATTCAGTGTTTGTATTACCATTAATGGAAGTGTCCAAGAAGTACATGTGTGCAAGCAAGCATTTATGTCATTACATAGAATAAAGAAGGGCAGTGTAGATCATTTACTGAAGAAACTTAAATCTGGAGACCAACCTCTACGAGACAGGCAAGGGAAAAAAAGATCCCGCCCACAGGCTTTGAAAGATGAAACATGTGCAATAATAACAGGGCACATTAAATCATTTAAAGGTCGTAACAGCCACTACAGTTTGACAAAGTCAGAAAAAATTTATCTACCAGAGTCTTTGAATAGTAAAAAAAAATGTTCCATATGTTCAAGGAGACGTATCAGGATCAGAACATACCGCACTATATTCAATTCAGATTTCAATATAAGTTTTGGATATCCACGATCTGATACTTGTGGCTCCTGCAATGAGTATCCAGCAAAGAAGAAAAATATGGAGAAGGAACCGACTTTAACATCATCTGTTGAAAATAAAGTAAGGCTTCAAATTCCGAACTTCAATCCAATGAAACAGCCCATGAATTGCATCTCAGAAAACAAAAAGTGTTCTATGACAGGAAAAAAAAGTCAAGGATGGAATGTCAAAAAATCCATCAAAGGTTGCAATTACGATGAACTTTCCTTGTCCAAATATGATGACAAATGAAGTTTATAAGAAATGACAGCTTTCTGTATTAATAGTCAATGTTCATGTTTTGGCAACAGGGGACAGCTATTTTTACATGTATCCAGAGAGCACAGGCCGAAAAGGAGCATACGAAGTTTCATCGTTCCTTCATCATTTTGTGCACAATTTTCTAAATCCAGAAGTCAGACATCTGGGGATGATCTGCGACTTCAGCACAGGGCAAAACAAGAATGCCACTGTGTTCAGATTCCTTCACCATCTGGTCGATACAGGAAAACCGATTGGACTATGTAAAGATGACATTCCCCGTAAGACGTCATTCGTACCTCGAATGTGATAAAAATATTGCTATGACAGACCAAACTCAGGAATGTCAAATTCCAAAGGACTGGTGTCAGGTTTTACAGAATTCACGCACACACCCTTCACCTTTTGTCATCATTGATGTTGAGGAGCAACCAGAGATAATCAAATGCTGGACAGAGCATCTGGATAATACAATATACAAGAAGAAACTCCCTTTCCAGTCCGGGCCAATAAGAGAATTTGAAGTCACACGAGCCGGCCGGTATGGCCGAGTGGTTCTAAGCAGTTCAGTCTGGAACCGCACGTCCACTATGGTCACAGGTTTGAATCCTGCCTCGGGCATGGATGTGTGTGATGTCCTTAGGTTAGTTAGGTTTAAGTAGTTCTAAGTCTAGGGTACTGATGACCTCAGATGTTAAGTCCCATAGCGCTCAGAGCCATTTGAACCATTTTTGGAAGTCACACGACACCATGCAGCACGAGTTCAGTAGAGAGGAAGCTACAATGGAGCATATGAGCAACCTTCATTACTTCTTTGTGGAAAGAAAGAATAAGATTCCAGCCTGAAAGGAGGCAAGTTCAGCCTACCCTCTGCTCAATATGAAGGTATAGTAATTCTTTTACAGCAATATAATTTGAAAGTTTTTTTTATTTACAGAAATAAGTATTTTTTAGTATTAGGCATATAGCTATTTAAATTAAGAGATTCTGATTTTTTTGCAGGTGATCTTAAAATATCTGCTGCGAAATACAGAGATTTACAAGACTTGAAAAGATTTAGCCGTAGTGAAGTGCACATGTATTTTGATCGTCTTTTACATTAATCCACCATCGAAAAAGTGCAGAACCATTTATAGAAGAATATTAAATGATTATATGAGATAATTTGTTGTAACATGAATTTGAAATCTTGTAGTTACCTGCAATATGTTATGAACTTGTCATTTTTCCTCTGTACGGCCTGCCTTTGTAATAAAAATGCATCGTATTACTGTAAATCCTATTCAGATGTGTATAATTTCTGCAGTACTCTTTCTCTGAAAGATATATTAAGGTCTAAAACAAAAATTAAGAACTCTAAAAACTAAAATTTTACGAGTCTTGAAACTTTAAATTTCATATCCTGAAAGAAATAAGAATTGTGACTTCTCAGGTTTTTCTGCTGGACTATTCATATGTTAAAATTCCTGCCCTGAGATACAGGCCTCCAAAGATGACACTGCAAACATCTTTTTGAAGATGCGAATTCTGGAAAAAAAAAATTAAATGCTCTATCTGTACAGTTCTAGATATTTTGTTAGTTTTTTTATTTGAGTGATAATTGCTTTATGATTACAATTGTATGCTCCGTTTGGACATACCTGTCAAAGTTCTTTTACTGTCACCTTTTGAATTTTTTTATAATTTACAGAAAATTTTTTTAATGCCAATCCAGAAAAGTTGGATTTTTTTCTGTTGATTAGTACTACGTAGTACTATATTCTCTGTAAAGGAGAGCTACTTTTAAGTTGGACAGGTTTTATTTTTATTTTTTTATTTTTTAGCTTTTCAGAGTACGTCTTCAGTGAAATTGTTTCTTACTAATTTCTTTGTTACAATGTTTGTTTCTACTGTCTTTGTTGCAGTTACTTCTTTTCACTTTCATTGTTGCAGATATTTCGTACACTTTGTTGTAGTTTCTCGTCAGTTTCTTTGTCAGGGTTTGTTCATTGCAGGTTTCTGTATTGTAGCCATTCAGTGCTAATCTGTTTAGTGAAGAGGCTTCTAAGAAATCTGAGATCATCCAGTGAGTTTTGTGTTTTTGTGAGGAATTTGCCAGTTGACACAGTTGCAGTGTGTTTTGTGAAACAGACTGTTTGAAATGTCTTCTGACCGGGGCCACAGGAGAGCGAAGTGTGCTGACTATTTGCATATCCACAGAAGAGTGATATATAATACAAACAAATAAGTGTTCTCTTTTGAAGACTCTGAATTAAATACCCATAATCAGTCAACTACAGAGGTAGGTTTTAGTCCTGTTAAGAAACCGTGGTCAGTAAAGTCGAGTCATAAGCTCTGTGTGTCGAAGAAAGTACAGAGAAATTACTGAAGCTATGGATGAATACACTACAGTAAAACTGACTACACTCTTCAAACTAGAAATTCCATCTTCAGAAGAAAATGGATCAAAGCATTCTTGCACCTCTTGCCACAAATTTTTTGCAAATATCAACTCAGCTGTTGAATATTGTGCATCCTACAGTTAAAAGTTGCAAGTTTTAACTATTATTCCAGAGGTATTTTCAAAGAACACAATTTTGAAACACATTCCATCAGTATCAAAGTACATGGCAGACAAATCAAGAAATGTGAGGTCTGTAAAAGGGGTCTTTGGAAGACCCGATTCCTATTATGGTCATTCTGCAGAAGCAGTTCATGTTCAAATAGTGCAGTCATTTTATCTGGAAGACAAATGGGACTGCTCTCACCAGAGCGCCAACAAAAAGACACTATAACTGTAACATTTGATAGTCAAAACGTTGTGAAAGTGAAGAAGTACATGACTCGCAATATTAAAGAAACTTTTGCAATTTATAAGAGCAACTATAGAACTTCAGATATTAGAAGATCAAAATTTTGTGTACTACGACCTAAGTGGGTTATTTCCACACCCACCTAGAGAAAATTTGTGTGTGAACTGTGCTAATTTTGAAATTTGTGTGGTAACTTTGAAGAACTCACTGAAGCAAGTGACCAACATTGATTGGGCGTGTTAAGTCATTAGTAGTCTGTGACGCAAAGAGAGAGACTTGTTTGTTTCACGAATGTAGTGCTGGAGAGACTTGTTTGTTTCAAGAATGTGGTGACTGTCCTGGAAAGGGAGGACTGTCTTTACAGACACTTGGCCTGGAAGACATAGCAGATAACTCTGCAGAAATCATATATGCGGCATGTGAGGAAAATAAACTAATTAAGAAAACTGTTGCCTTTGACAGTTTCATTGATCAACTTGGCAAATGGTCAGTGAAAGCAGTAACACACCAGCATCTGAAGAAATTGCAACAACAGCACATTGCAGAAGTGAAAGGGCGTGTACAGGCTGAAGAACTACGTTTAGTGCTTCACTGTGGTTTTGCTGAGAACAGGTCTGTAATTCTGCCACAAGAAGTACAAGGTTATCTTTGGAGTACTGGCCAGGTTTCAATGTTTTAAAGGAGTGACTGACACATTTTCAAAACAAGACCCCAAGTGTTGCAGTTACAGGTGATGACACACGACATGACTCGGCGCATGCTTTGCTAGAAATGCGCAAAATTCTTCAACTGCAAACAGAGGCAGAGAAGATCATCATTATTTCTCATGGTGCTCCTAATCATTATAAAAATCATTACCAGATGTTTGAATTGAGTTAAGTCACTTGTGCTGACTGACTGGGTGTACGGTGCCACTGGTCACAGGAAGGAGCCTTGTGATGGTGTAGGATGCCTGCTGAAGCACCATGCTACAAAACATAATCTTTTAAGACCAAATACAGCTGCAATTCAGAATGCTGAGGATTTTACAAGAGTCGTAACATCTTACGCATCCACATCCCTCATGCTTTTGTACAAAGTGGAAATCGAAGAATTTCGTGAGCAGGAAAAAGAAGAATGGTCCAAACAAGCTATTCCTGTGAAAGGAATTCAGAAGACACATTTTTGGACTCAAAGTGATGGGCAAACTCATATTGCACACACTTTAAAGACCAAGAAAGAAGAAATTTCGTTTGTTTGGCCAACATCTCAGGAACAGCAGGATAATATTCTGATTCACAACCTGAGAAGCGGGAAGTTTGTGGTGCGTGTGTATGACTGGTAGATTTCAGAGATTATGGACACCAGTTAAACAAAATTGTAGTGAACTTTATGCTACCACGGGTACCAGCTGCTGGATATAGGTTTCCAGCTGAAGGACAGCAACAACGCTATCAGTACTCAATTCCTGTTCACAATGTTTTGAAGACTATAATTGCTCCAGTTTGTATTGGTTCAATATGACAGCATCACTATATCAAAGGAAGATACTGAAGCAGTGGAACACATTTTCAGTTCATTGACTGGCTAATTTCAGTACAAAACAGAGTGCACAAAAGTTGTGTAAATTGAAGCCTTTGAGTCTTGGGACCTTTCACAAATACATTTTGGAACCACTTAAAATGCTTTAAAAATGAGTCCCTTACTTATCTTTCAAAACTAAAATTATGTTAAATAAGGCTAGGTTTTGATTTTTTATGAGCCTGTCATGTGATAATGTGGTAGTAAAAGAGGTTTTATGTACGACAAAAAATTCAATTGTTTATAAAACCTGTTCAACCAAAAAGTGGAAGCTCTCCTTTTCAGCGAATGTAGAACCATATACCACTAATCAAAAGGGGGGGGGGGGGGGCAAAAAAAAAAAAAAAAAAAAAAAAAAAAAAAAAAAAAAAATATTGATTTGCATTTTTAAAAACTTTCCATAAATTATAAAAAGTTAGGAACACTATAGTAAAAGAACTTTACAATAAAATATCTAGAACTGTCCCAGAGACACAGCATTTTAAAAAATTTTCCAAAATTCGCATCTTCAAAATGGTATGCGCAGTGTTACCTTTGGAGGGCTGTAACTCAGAGCATTTTTTTTTTTTTGAGGAAACAAAAAAAATTGTGTGTTCCTTGGAGAAGAAATAAAAACTTTGAGGTTCGCCGATGACATTGTAATTATGTCAGAGACAGCAAAGGACCTGGAAGAGCAGCTCAACGGAATGGACAGTGTCTGGAAAGGAGAATATAAGATGAACATCAACAAAAGCAAAACGAGGAATCTAGTCGAATTAAATCGGGTGATGCTGTGGGAATTAGATTAGGAATAAGTGTCGGGAAGTCATTTCTGAAAGTATTTGTATGGAGTGTAGCCATGTATGGAAGTGAAACATGGACGATTAATAGTTTGGACAGGAAGAGAATAGAAGCTTTCAAAACGTGGTGTTACGGAAGAATGCTGAAGACTAAATGAGTAGATCACATAACTAATGAGGAGGTATTAAATAGAATTGGAAAGAAGAGAAATTTGTGGTACAACTTGACAAGAAGAAGGGATCGGTTGGAAGGGCTTATTCTGAGGCATCAAGGGATCACCAATTTAGTATTGGAGGGCAGTGTGGAGGGCAAAAATCGTAGAGGGAGACCAAGAGATGAATACACTAAGCAGATTCAGAACAATGTAGGTTGCAGTAAGTATTGGGAGATGAAGAAGCTTGCACGGGATAGAGTAGCATGGAGAGCTGCATCAAACCAGTCTCTGGACTGAAGACGATAACAACAACATTCCTTTGGTTTCCATTATTTCATACATTTCTCTAAAGATTTTTAGATCTCTTACCACAATTGCAATATTGTCTGAATATGCACATATCTGATTGTACTTCATCATTACTGTTCCTCTCGTCTATTTTTCTTTTTTCCCCCTATCAAACAAGCAGTGGTAAGTTAAACAGAACTGCAGGGAGACCATCAGCCTGTTTCACTCATCTTTAACGTTAAAAGCTCTGTCATTTTGTTGTTCACCTTTACTTTTGCCTTTGTGGCCTTCAATGTAAATTCACCTACCTTCCTTTGCTCATCTCAGGTCCCCAAGCCTTTCAGGGCTTTATACAATGCTGAATGTTTGAGATTAAGTTACAACCATGAAATACAAGGTCTTATGCAAGTGAAGGACATACTGAAGTTCGTTGAATCTCTAAGAATGCAGTAGTTAGGACATGTGGAGAAGATGAGAGATGACAGGATGCCTAAACGATTAATAAGAAGCACACTGTATTCCACCAGAAGGAAGGGCCAACCAAGTGCTGGATGGCTGGACAATGTGATGGCTGATATCAACAAGATGAAAATTCAAGGATGACAGAGAAAACCAGAGAAGAGTGAAGTATGTAGGCAGCTTGTTGAGGAGACCAAGGGTCATCAAGGGCTGTAACGTGAAAGAAGAGACATTCCAATGCCTCAAATACTTCAAGAGCAGGAGACAATAACTAAAATGGAACCTCAAAGAAATCTTGTGAATTCATTATTTATATCAAATTTTCTATGGTGTTCAAATTACGTATCATTTTGGTCTCTCATTGTTTTGCTTGCTGCAGAGGGCAAAATTATACATTATTCATGGTTAATTTCTCCTTATAATTTTTTCTCCTATCTACCTAATTCTGTAGATCTCAATTCGTTCGAGCAATCAATCATTCATGATAGGAAACACAGTCATAGCTCAGTCACTCAAAATGATTCTGAAATTTTACTTGTTAAAATGAAATCAGGCGATGATTCTTCTTCTCTGCAGGCTCGTGCTTTGCGGCAGTCCGCTAATCTGTACAAATAAAATGCCTCGTAATTTTGGGAGCGTTGTATAGTCAGTCGGGAAACCTCAGATCAAGCGGATATTTGGCTTTGATGAAGTTTAACCTTCCGAAGAAATAATGGAGCTCTTGGATTATTAAATGCAGGTTCGTATCCAGTCTTTCGGAAGTTCCCTTCTGATTAACAACTACGCAATATATCGATGAATATCATTAATTCTCAAAAGTCGAATACACACCTTTTGTGTGAAGGAGCCATATATATGTATTTCCCTTTTAATCGTACAATTTCGTATCCGTTATCTTCTGTCACAAATCTCAATAATCAGATTACAGTTCTTCAAACAAAACTCCGGCTAATCGGCACGAAGACAAACTCGGAAGCTCTCTTTCTCTTTTTTTTTTTTTTTTCTAACAGCCACCAGAGAGAGTACTACAAAGAATACTTATGCGCTCATGGCATAGCTATTGTATGAACTACTTTTCGCATGGATTCTGCGAGTATGAAGATAGAAAATTAGTAAACGTCATTCAAGGGTAGAATTGTATCAGAATAATTCATCGAATATAAAGAGATATTACATCCTGGACTTCTTGCACCTACTATTTGTCACTATCTAATGAGATTTATGAACATAAACTTGAATAACGTAGATAATTCAAAAACAAAAATGATAAAAAACTGGCCCTACAATAAATTTTTTGAAGTTGTGGTGCTGCTAGTCTTATTGACATGAATCCCTTTTATATTTTCATCTCAGTTTTTTCCACAAATTATCTCATCTTTCACTTGTTTCCCTCTACAACATGCCACTATTTGGTATGATTAATGTTGCTAAGTGTGGAGAACCAAATGCTGAGAAGATGACTAGTATATCACTGACATCGATAACTGATTAGCTGTATTCAAGAATTACACAACACAATGACATTATGGTAATCATTCAGTGTAACATTTCTCTAAATATTTTTAATTTCTATTTTGCGACAAAAGTGTGTAAGTATAAACTTCTCCATCAAGAACAGAAAAAAATATCCGACAGTAGAACCTCGATTGAAATGGACTGAAGACAAACAGGAACACGATGATTACATAAAACAGGAGGAACTACAAAAAACAAAAAGTAGTTTTGGTGAATTTGAATCTTTGAGGCTGAAGTTATGAAAAATTTAGGTACTATTAAAGTACAGTGGACAAAGTAAATAGGGGATCACTTAAAATATTTGACACACCATCAACCAACGAATTTTGCATGTATCGGATTTGGCTTTAACCATTATTATTATTAGAGGTGGAGGAGGACTTCCACTGTCCCCTACATATGCCTGATAAGAAAGGCAGTGATCAAGTACTGAAGCTGCAAGGGTTGTGCCTCTTCAATGCTTATTTCCTCATCTATTATGTATGAATAAAGATAGTGTGCTATGTCTCAATGATGGGAATTACCAAAATTGTTTCTTACCACACCATCTCTGACAGCTAATATGAAGATGTCTGGCAGATGCCCACATGAAATGTTGTGCATGGTACAAAATTATGGGCAACTACATTCCCAAATCATCAAGCAGATAAAAGAAAGTGGAACACAGCATTAAGTAGCATAGATCCCTGGGGAGTCTCAAATGATATGTTTCAAATTTTCTTCCCTTTCAAATTATAAGTAACTAATTATAAGTAATCAGAAAAAGTTGCAGGTAACCTGCATGCATGCAAACATGCAAAGAACCTCATTTCCCCATTTCTGTTTCTTCTACACTTCCATCACGTTTTACCTCGTCTTTCACTTTTAATGTGTTATTTCTCTGGTTTTTAGATATTTCATGTTGTTAATACTTCAGTGTCATCCTGTCTGGTCATACCATTGGTTCCTGGGCAACTTTCACACCTACTCCTTGGAAAGTCTTATTTCCTTAACCATAATAACACACCCTCCCCCCCCCCCCCCAGGACCTTCAAAACCCCCTCCTCTAACCAGGAATGGAGCACCATGTAAAGAGAGAGAGAGAGAGAGAGAGAGAGAGAGAGAGAGAGAGTCAATTCTACACATATTTATCAATCCACTTCTATACACATTTGTCAATCTGTTTTTATCAGTAAGTAGACTCTATCCTATTTATTCCCTTGTAACTTACGTACTCTAGTCCGATAACATTGCCTACATTGCAATTGACAGTGCATGTATGTATGAAATAAAATACAGATTCAACAGTTCATTTTTAAGCAACCACTAGTTTTCAAAACAATTATAAACAAACTTAGATGTAGATACTTACTGCAAATGTTATCTTGCAAAGGATATCTTCTGGGATTGTGCGATCATGCTTGTATACTTTGACATAAAATTTGTCAAGACTTGTGTCCATAACCTCCATGCAAATCCATACGTCACCCTCTCGAAATAATGCACCATAAAATTGGACTGTATATGGGCAATCAGAAGAGCGCATCGAGATATCTAGATCCATAAGCAGTCTTTTCTGTTCTTGGGTATTCACAGTAGCAGCTATTCTCTGGAAAACAGACACGAAAAGTAAATAAACTGACTTAAATTAACTGCTTTTATACATGTAATGTATCTCAAATCTAAATAAATTAATAGTGTCTAAAGGAAAATCACGAAGCTATGAACAGAATTCCATTTACAACATCAGAACTAGATAAATTCATGTTCTGGTGAATACTTTTAAAGGCATCTAAAGCAAATTTTGATTTTCATATTTTTTCACTGCAATTAAAAAATCATTGGAGTTTATGTCCAAAGTCTTATTCAAATTGCCAAATAATATTTACATGCATAAGCCAGACGACTCTGAACAAAACACAGTATGATCCTGTAGGTGATATGCTTGTTAATACTTCAGTGTCATCCTGTCTGGTCATACCTTTGGTTCCTGGGCAACTTTCACACCTACTCCTTGGAAAGTCATATTTCCTTTAACCATAATAACCCCCCACCCCACCCAGCACCTTCCTCTAGCCAGGAATGCAGCACCATGTTCACAAAGCGCGCTGTTCGGGAGTGGAATGGTAGGGAGATAGTATGATTGTGGTTCGTTGAACCCTCTGCCAAGCACTTAAATGTGAATTGCAGAGTAATCATGTAGATGTAGATGTACATGATATTTGCTATCTTTAATTAAATATTTTGTGAGAACTGATACATTTTCATACTACAAACATTCTGACCACCCATCAAATCACAGGGCACTTTTAGCTTTAGTTACACAAAACAACTCTTTATGTTGCTAAAACTTTATAATCACTCTACACTCCTGGAAATGGAAAAAAAAACACATTGACACCGGTGTGTCAGACCCACCATACTTGCTCCGGACACTGCGAGAGGGCTGTACAAGCAATGATCACACGCACGGCACAGCGGACACACCAGGAACCGCGGTGTTGGCCGTCGAATGGCGCTAGCTGCGCAGCATTTGTGCACCGCCGCCGTCAGTGTCAGCCAGTTTGCCGTGGCATACGGAGCTCCATCGCAGTCTTTAACACTGGTAGCATGCCGCGACAGCGTGGACGTGAACCGTATGTGCAGTTGACGGACTTTGAGCGAGGGCGTATAGTGGGCATGCGGGAGGCCGGGTGGACGTACCGCCGAATTGCTCAACACGTGGGGCGTGAGGTCTCCACAGTACATCGATGTTGTCGCCAGTGGTTGGCGGAAGGTGCACGTGCCCGTCGACCTGGGACCGGACCACAGCGACGCACGGATGCACACCAAGACCGTAGGATCCTACGCAGTGCCGTAGGGGACCGCACCGCCACTTCCCAGCAAATTAGGGACACTGTTGCTCCTGGGGTATCGGCAAGGACCATTCGCAACCGTCTCCATGAAGCTGGGCTATGGTCCCGCACACCGTTATGCCATCTTCCGCTCACGCCCCAACATCGTGCAGCCCGCCTCCAGTGGTGTCACGACAGGCGTGAATGGAGGGACGAATGGAGACGTGTCGTCTTCAGCGATGAGAGTCGCTTCTGCCTTGGTGCCAATGATGGTCGTATGCGTGTTTGGCGCCATGCAGGTGAGCGCCACAATCAGGACTGCATACGACCGAGGCACACAGGGCCAACACCCGGCATCATGGTGTGGGGAGCGATCTCCTACACTGGCCGTACACCACTGGTGATCGTCGAGGGGACACTGAATAGTGCACGGTACATCCAAACCGTCATCGAACCCATCGTTCTACCATTCCTAGACCGGCAAGGGAACTTGCTGTTCCAACAGGACAATGCACGTCCGCATGTATCCCGTGCCACCCAACGTGCTCTAGAAGGTGTAAGTCAACTACCCTGGCCAGCAAGATCTCCGGATCTGTCCCCCATTGAGCATGTTTGGGACTGGATGAAGCGTCGTCTCACGCGGTCTGCACGTCCAGCACGAACGCTGGTCCAACTGAGGCGCCTGGTGGAAATGGCATGGCAAGCCGTTCCACAGGACTACATCCAGCATCTCTACGATCGTCTCCATGGGATAATAGCAGCCTGCATTGCTGCGAAAGGTGGATATACACTGTACTAGTGCCGACATTGTGCATGCTCTGTTGCCTGTGTCTATGTGCCTGTGGTTCTGTCAGTGTGATCATGTGATGTATCTGACCCCAGGAATGTGTCAATAAAGTTTCCCCTTCCTGGGACAATGAATTCACGGTGTTCTTATTTCAATTTCCACGAGTGTATATTAAGCATCAATTTTGTTTTGCACATATCTGACACTAATAAAAGTTAATCACAATCTGTTTCTCTGGCAATGGCTTTTGCTATGCATGTTCATACATACCTCTATTTTGAAAGAAAATGGCTCTGAGCACTATGGGACTCAACTGCTGTGGTCATAAGTCCCCTAGAACTTAGAACTACTTAAACCTAACTAACCTAAGGACAGCACACAACACCCAGCCATCACGAGGCAGAGAAAATCCCTGACCCCGCCGGGAATCGAACCCGGGAACCCGGGCGTGGGAAGCGAGAATGCTACCGCACGACCACGAGACGCGGGCTATTTTGAAAGAGGGAAAGGGGGGGTGGCAGAAGGGGGGGGGGGGAAGGAGGGAGGGAGGGAATAATTTTACAACCAAAGATAAGGAAACACTTATTTTCAGTTTTATAAAGCAAAATAGTACTTCAACAAGTGGTGGTAGAAGACACACATAAAAGACAGTTTTGACTGTCAAGCTTTCGGAGCCAGCAGCTCCTTTTCTGGCAGAAGGGTTGAAGGGGAAGGAAGAGGGGGGAAGGAAAAGGAATGGAGATGTCTAGGAAAAGGTGTAGATTTTGGGAAAGTCACCCAGAACCACAGGTCAGGAGAGACTTACCGTACAGGATGAGAACGAAAGGCTGTCCTTCCTTATAGGTGTAAGGAACTCTAGAATTTATTTAATTTATGAAAAAATGAATGAGCTGCTACATTTTAAACTTTTTTCTAAACGCAAACTCAAATTTTATATTTAAGTATCTCAATTTTTACCACAGTTTTTAACAGATTTGGATAAATCTAGAGTTCGTGCACCTGTAAGTATGGCTTGTATGCTATGCAAAATTCATTGAAGAATCTCTCTTACTTATAAAGAAAAGTATACCCGTAGCAACAAATGCAGCCAATAGTAAGTGAAAAAAAATGAAGAAATTCCACAATTAAAAATATTTATTTTGTTATGTTTTTGAACTTCCACTTCTATGAGAGTGGATCCTGAATCCTTCCTGGTCACCCTGACAAAGTATTATGAATTTATTTGTAAAAGTATAGACACTGGAAATTAAAATGTCCTGTGGTGCCTCTCCTGCTCTAAGTTGGCCCATTTGTCATCCTACCCCCCTTTTAACATGCTTCATTTCACTTTTAATACAAAATCCAATTCACAAAAAAGTGAGAGACCAAAAGCTGTGGTTCATACAGCAAGTATTTCCCAAAAGATCTGTTAAAAAGATGGTAAATATTGCACAGGCTTACAACTCCTTTAAGCTACAATTATTAGGAAACTGACAAATTTTTCATGATTTTCGCTTGTGTTCATAAACCAGTACCCTTAAGTGAATTTTCCTCCTTACTGTTTCTTCAATTAGAGGCTACATTTTATTCACGCAAGTTTCAATTACTCTGAATGACCTAAAAAATAAACTTAATTTTCAGTTGCTGAAACTTTTCATGCACAAACAGCTTCCTTCAAAAACGTCTGTATGACTCCCAGCATGAATAACAGAAGTGACATACACGAAAAGGGTGAAGAATATTTTATAGTTCTGATTCACTAAATCAAATTATCATCACATGTATCAGTTAAGAATTTTCCCCAAGATGAAATAAGTGGGCTTGATGTAAAAGCAGATGCCACTATTAAAATGTTGTGTAAATCTGCGAAATTATTGAAGGCTATAGCAGACTACCATAAGCAAGCATAAATGATGGTAGTTTTCCTAGTAGCTTTGGCCAGTTAAGATTGTAACCACATTACCTATACATTAGGTGTGTTGCATACCTATCATGTCACCTCATTTCAATCCCCTTGTTTGCACATGTGATCAGTGCGTTACTCAATTCATCTAGAGACCGGAAGCGGTGAATCATCTAGAAACTGAGTGAGGATATAGAAAGTGTTCCATAACCTATAGAACATTTTTGTTATACATCATTATCCTTCTGTCTGTTCCTTAAAAATAAACAGTATTTATAGCAAAATTGAAGTTGACAGTGTTTAATTCAGGTTTTATTTGAAAACTGGATTTGAAATGTGAAACAAAGGGATACTTTAGTAAAGAAAAAATTCTCAAAACACACACATGTCAAACATCACTTCAATATTTTGTTGAGCTTATGTAAGACATGTTTCTGGTTTTCATAAACAACTTTCATACTTATAAACAATAACAGGAAACACTTGCCTTTGATATTATGAATATTCTACTGAGTACAAAATAACAGCAATAATCATGTAGATATTTTTGGGTTTGTGATTGTGAACTGTACTTGCATCAAAAGTAATTGCTTTCATTTCGTAAAAGGGTGGAAGTTATGCAACCAACTAATTTTGATTACTTTTAAAATATAAAATAAAAATACTTAAAAATTTTGAATGGAGGATACAAAATACAAAATCTACTAACACTGAACGATGTGCGATTCTAATTATGTGTAAAACAAACAAAAAATAAGAAGTCGTCAACTCAAAACTTCTCTCTCTCTCTCTCACACTTTCAGTTATGTTTCTTTTCCTACCAGTGCTACCAATACTATCAGTAATACTACCATTTAGTATGAAGAAAATGATGCCAAGCTGCAACACAGTGGCTTTATCCACATAGTAAATTATTGTCTTTACTCGAATTCTTTTATTCTAGACAGGATTCTATCTTACCTTATTCGAACGCTGTTTTCCCCCAAAACTTACCAAGGTTAGAGCAAAGTCTACAAAGAAGCCATAGATTACTCAAGGAATAGTGGTATCTTGAAAAACAAAAAGAAAACTGTATCTGTCAATCCGAAACAGTTCCGATGTTGATGCTATAGCACATTACAAGAAATACTGCAAAATATTAAAGACTGTAATACGGACATCAAAGCAAATATATTACAAGGAAAAGATAGTCATATCAGATAACAAAATAAAGACAATATGGGATACAGTGGAGGAGGAGACCAGTAGAACCAAACATGAAGAGGAACAAACATCATTAAGAGTAAATGATACATTGGTGACATGTGTATAGTGTTGCTGAACTTTTTAACAAACATTTTATAACTGTTACTGAAAAGATGGGGTTGTCAGGTTCACTGGATGATGCTATGGAATACCTCAGACCAGACATTTCAAGTAACTTCCATAATATGAATTTGACCCTCACTACCCCAGCAGAAGTAATGTCCACCATAAAATCTTTAAAATCAAAAACATCTAGTGGGTATGATGAAATATCAACAAAGTTAATTAAAGAATGTGATTCTGAGTTAAGTAACATATTAAGCTATCTGTTAACCAGTCATCTATCAGTGGAATATTTCCTGAATGGTTGAAATATGCCAAAGTTAAGCCACTGTTTAAGTAGGGAGATAAAGAAATAGCATCAAATTTCCGTCCACTTACACTTTTGCCAGCATTCTCAAAAATTTTAGAAAAAGTAATGTACAGTCGGCTTTATAACCACCTTATCTCAAATAACATACTTTCAAAGTCACAGTTCAGATTTCTAAAGGGTTCTGATATTGAGAAGGCTATCTATACTTACAGTGAAAATGAGCTTAATTCATTAGACAAAAAATTGCAGGCAACTGGCATATTCCGTGATCTGTCAAAGGCATTTGACTGTGTAAATCACAATATCCTTTTAAGTAAATTAGAATATTATGGTGCAACAGGAAATGCTGCAAAATGGTTCAAATCTTATATCTCTGGCACGAAAGAGACATGTATTAAACTATCAGGAATCATCCAACTGGGAACTAGTTACATGTGGGGTCCCACAAGGTTCCATCTTATGGCCCTTACTTTTTCTCATGTATATCAACAACCTTTCATCAGTAACATTACCAGATGCCAAGTTCATTTTGTTTGCAGATGATACAAACATTGCAATAAATAGCAAATCAAGTGTAGTCTTAGAAAGATCAGCCAATAAAATATTTGTGGACATTAATCACTGGTTCCTAGCCAATTCTTTGTCACTAAACTTTGAAAAAACACACTACATGCAGTTCAGAACTTGTAAGGGGTGTCCCAAGAGTATATGTCTAACACACGATGACAAGAAGATAGAAGAAGTGGACAGTGTTAAATTCTTGGGATTACAGCTTGATAATAAATTCAACTGGGAGGAACACACCACATAACTGCTGAAGCGTCTTAACAAATCCCTATTTGCAATGCGAATTGTGTCAGACATAGGGGATAAAAATCAAAAAGTTGGCATACTATGCTTACTTTCATTCCATAATGTCATGGGATTATTGTTTGGGGTAATTCATCAAGCCAAGCTAAAGTTTTCCGAGCACAAAAACGTGCAATAAGAATTATATGTGGTGTGAACTCAAGAACATCCTGCAGAAGCTTGTTTAGGGAACTAGGGATACTAACTACTGCTTCCCAATATATTTATTCCTCAATGAAATTTGTCATTAAAAATATATCACTTTTTCAAACCAACAGCTCAATTCATGGAATTAATGCTAGAAATAAGAATAATATTCAAAAGGATTTAAAGACACTTAGTCTTGTACAAAAAGGTGTGCATTATTCAGTAACACTCATTTTCAATAACTTGCCAGCAGCCATAAAAAGCTTAACAACCAATGAAATTCAGTTTAAGAGAAGCCTAAAGGATTTATTGGTGGCCAACTCCTTCTACTCCATTGCTGAATTTCTCAGCAAAAACAACTGATTTGTGTGTGTATAGAGGGAAACATTCCACGTGGGAAAAATATATCTAAAAACAAAGATGATATAACTTACCAAACTAAAGCGTTGGTATGTTGACACACACACACACACACACACACACACACACACACACACACACACACACAAAAGCTTTCGCAACCCATGGTTGCTTCATGGGTTGCGAAAGCTTGAATATTTGTGTGTGTGTGTGTGTGTGTGTGTGTGTGTGTGTGTGTGTGTTTTTTATTTTATTGTGTATCAACATACCCGCACTTTCTTGTTTGGTAAGTTAAAGCTTCTTTGTTTTTATATTTTTTTTCCCCCATGCGGAATTAGGACAGTTGTCTAAGCCTTGCTTCTGTGCCTCATTTCATCTCTGTGGTAGACATCCTCAGACGAACATTGGGCACAAAAACATGCCTTAGACCATGGTCTAATGCCCATAAAACCAATGGCAACAAGTTTATAAATATTAGCTGTGAAAGTATGTATTGTATAATCAATTGTTCTTTCCATCTCTACAGGAACAGATTGGTTGGAAGTATGGAGATTAAGGGACAAAAGTACGACTTATGGTACAAATTCATTGAGAACACAACTGCAAACCAAAAATAATAGTCACCTAAGGGTTGTACCTCACCAAAAGGAAAATAGTATAACAAACGTTTAGAATACTGGTGACACTAAGATTTAAAGGATCTTTTAAGAAATGTAAAAATGCAAGGAAAATTGGGCTCCTGTGTAGCAGAGCTGAGAGCATAGCAAGTATCAGAAATGTGAAATACAATAGAAAGGTAAAAGAGAATTACCTGTTTGGCAAGTGGGTTAGGCACAGTCGAAGGTTCCCCCGTGACTCAACATGCAGTAGGAGGTTTCCCTTACACTACCATTCCACTTGCCAACTTGAGTACTGTCTTATCATTAAATAAAAGGCACACTCTTTGAGAAAGCATGAAACCCGTCCAGCTGACCTTTCATCAACAGTCAATACTAAGATCTTAAGGTCCTGCATACCTGAAAAGCCTAATATAACTTTGGTGTAAATGGAACAAGAGACTTTTCTTCTAACCACTACTTCAACTCAATAGGCAATCATTACATCAGCTCAGAACACACGAAGACATTTATTGCACCCTCCCATGGTCTGAGTATTTAAGCCAAAACTTCTTGTCCGAGACATGCAACATTCCACTGCCACACCCCAGTATGAAGAAGCTTGCACCGGATAGAGTAGCGTGGAGAGCTGCATCAAACCAGTCTCAGGACTGAAGACCACAACAACAACAACAACAACAACAACAACAACCCCAGTGGTAGGGGACTGACAGCACTTAGTATCCTCCAGCTCAGGAAATCCAAGTTTGCCATGCCTTTACATAACCATTACTGGCTCAACACCTAGTTGGAGTATAAAGGATAAACAGAAATTAGACTTTCAAGACACAAACAGAAATGTTGTTGTAAGGACTTTGGGCTCGTGTTCACCAAACAAACACTCATAAAAAACTAAGTAACTTGGACGGGAACACAGCTACAACACTGGGACAACCCTTCATACCTCTGAGTAAAACTAATGCACAATTGCTTTCCACTACCATTGTGGCTACATGACGCTCAAAGTTTGCACTAATATTATACTCACGCTCACTACAGAACACCAGGCTCATTGACACCATTTTTAATGAGACAGACGACATCGTAACTGGTTGCCTACAACCAACTCCAGTTGACATAGTTTACCATCTTGCAGGCCTAGCACTCTTTGATATTAGATGAATAACAGTGGCAGATGTTGGGAAAAACAGGAAAACTATTTCAGGCATTTCATATTTGGAAGCAAAGCACCACATCGCACATTCTAGGCTGAAGTCGAGACAGAGGTTTCTTCGAACAACTAAATACAACTGTGGCAGAATAATGCAAGTTGAAGTAATAGCCAAAACGTAAAGAAAGAGTCTGCTGCTGGTTTCCTATTACAACTAGCACATGCAGAACACTCTGAACAGACTGCAAACTGGTGTGATGTGGTGCAAACGAAACTTGAAGTGGTGGGGCTGCATTAGTGGAGACGCAACTTGCAAATGGGGAGGATGCTGAGCATATCTTTGTCTGCCTGAAGCCTGCATGCTGAATGACATGGTTTCAGCAAATGTTCCAGCAATGAAGACTGACATATTCTGTTCCCTGAAATCAATTTGACACATACGAAGTCTTGTGTATTTATTATAGATATGTTTTGAAATTGTATGTAATTGTACTTTCCTGACCTGGATACAAAAATAATAATTACATTCTTGCACTTTAGCACTAGTCCAGTTTGAGTAAAGAAATATACTGCAATAATCATGGTTAACATGGTCATAATGTACTGTCATCAAATGGACAGCTTAAATGCGGTTTTCCAAAAATACATCAGATTTAAAATTTACTCAGAAACAATGACAGAAAATGTCAATGTTGCAATGGAATGAAGAAAGATTCAGGTACACATGGTGTCAATGATGGGGCCACTGAAATGGTTCATTGCACCACCTCATTCTATTGTTAGTTTGGCCATGACGTATTAGGCAAGTCAACCACTCTTAAACTTTTTGATACATGGCAGATGGAGATGTGAAGCAGTACAGAGAGTAGCTTTTCAGCTACCACTTCTTTCAGTTTAAGCACACACTTGTGCACACAGACATATCCTTTGCAGCTACATGGAGTGTTTATGAGTAGGTGCTTTGACTGACAGAGGGCCAATGGGATTGAAACTACTGATATTTTCTGCCCCTTTTATTATAATCCATGAAGAATATTGTGAGATACTATTTGAACACTTTATGCAAGAACTCTTAACTTGTGACAGCTTCATTATCAAAGCAGTAGGCAGCTGAGAAATATGCCAGTGAGGCCTGTAGTGGAGAAACACTCCTTACCCTCGCACCCTCCCACCCTGTGGCTGCCATTGGTCTCTGTTACTGGCCATCCTGAAAATACTGTCTTACCAGTAGACTTAAATGTCAGCCTTGTTGGGTTTCACTGTCATTTGTGATCCCCAGTTGACTTTTTTTTTTTTATGTACAGCAGCAATTAGAAATTGGGAAACTTCTAGCAAAATGTACATGCAAACATCATATATACACTACAAGCAAGAAATAAATGACAAAAGCCTATATTTAACTGAATAAAACAACATTTATTGCAAGGGTTGGGGGACAGTGAGGCGAGAAAGATCATTTCAGTTGCTGCATACACAGTACTAGTATTAATAGATATCGACACAGCAGCTACTGATACCACCTATATATAAAGTATTTGACCAACATTATTCTGGATTGGGTGGTTTGTTGGTTGAGGATTAAGGGACTAAACAGTGAGGTCATCATTCCTTTGGACCAGGGATACTTCATCTGGATTTTGTGACATCTACCAGGGTCATGTTCTGATGTACAGGAGCAGTAAAATCTAAGCACTGAAGACAACACTGATGTCATGGCTGAGAAATAATTTACAGAGATGTATGTGGACTGGGCTAATACATAGATTGAGGGAGCGGAGGGGTGTGTGTGTGTGTGTGTGTGTGTGTGTGTGTGTGTGTGTGTGTGTGTGTTTCAGAACTCAATTATGGTGAGAGAAACCCCATATGCATCTGACACCTACCAACCCCATTACGGGTTAAGACAGTAATATAGCAGAGATTGCATTCTAGGTGGGACATTCAGAACAGTGAGGAAGCTAAAAATGTAGTGGACATCAGGTTGGACTATCGAGAATAAAACAATGGCAGCAGATGGATGTTCCTGGGGCTCTGTATGTGACAAGAGCTGCCCCATCCCTGATCCGTACAATCACGGCATTTAACAGCTCCCACTATTCAACAGAGTGCAATCCCTAAGAGGGGAAACTGGGTGCAGCAGAAAGAGGCAAACCACAGCTAAAAGCAATTAAAACAGAGTAAAAAAGGGATGAAAGAGGCAGCTGTCAAAAGTAGTAGGGTTGAGGGTATTCCCACACCCAGCATGTAATGGGAGATACCCCAACCACCCCATCCTAAACGTAGTTTAAAGCCTTATATTGAGAATAAAGTCGCCTTGCATGGAGAAAACACAGACAGTTCAACTGCCTGTCAATCGTCCATCAACATTAGAAAAATACAATATGGAAAACAATGTTTAGCATGGAGGGCCAGAAGGCGGTGGCCATTCCACTAGGACAGGAGCTACTGTCTGTAAGGATGTGCGAGGTGGCTTGTTGCATATAATAAAACTATATGTTAGTCTGGTATGACCAATACAGGTGGATTCCATTTGGAACAGGAGGAGGAACGCCATGCAACAGTAGTCTCCTTGATAGTAGAGAGTTTTATTAGAAGGGCAGTAGCCCACTGTATAATGTTCCATCTCTGGACGAGAAAAGGCCGTAATTGCACCCGCACATCCACACCTGTGATCATCAAAACAAATGTGTGGTGGATTATCACCTCTGTAGCCAAATGGACAGTCAGTTCATTCCTATGGAATACCAATATGACCTGTGACCTAGAGAAAAAAAAAAGCTGAGCAGGCAGTATGACTAATGACAGAGGTCGTGAGTAGCAGATATCACAGAGTGATGAGAGAAACAGTGGTCAATGTTGAGATTGCTTAGTGAGTCACTGCAAATTAAAACACAGTCAATGGCAGCTTGTTTAATAAAATGCAGGGCTTTGTTAATGGCTATCAGCTCCACAATAGAAACACTGTGTGTTCCCAGCATCCAATGTTGCACCTGACAAGTGAGATAAGTAAAAGAAAAAAATATTCCATCTTATCCATGGTTTTAGAGCCATTGTGTAAATGATGGTAGCACCTTGCTACTCTAGGAGAACAGAAAGGGTCACGTGTCTAAAGGTGGGGGGGGGGGGGGGGGGGCGTAATCTGAATTTGAGGACTGTGGAATATGCAGGCCCTAATTCATGGCCTTGGTACCAACCAAGGGGGGTAGTGTGGAAAAATGCAAGGAGTAGATTTCAAGGTGCTTTGGCAGAGATCTCAGCAGATGGCTGCAGGGTGCATTCCAACTGGTGATTCCGTCGAGGGCAGACGGCAGGGGCAATGCCCCTCTTATGCAAAACGAACATGATACGTTGGATGATGAAATTGTCAGATGGTGTTGCATATAACAACAGTTGGTACCATCAGAGCTGAAGAGAGAAGACTTCTACTTCAGCAAGGCGACTGTCTACGGGACTAATCTGTAAGGCACCAGTGACCAGTGGCCAGTTAAACACTATGATGGTAGACTGGGTCAAACAATTTCAAAGCTGAAGGTGCCACAGAGCCATAAACCTGACAACCACAATTCAATCAGAATGAGACTAGTGATTGTGGTGAAGCACTCTGTCACCAAAATAGACATGGAGCTAACTATTCACAACTCTGGTGGGGTTTGATTTCTGTCTCCATACTGGAAAGTACGTTCCCATTTATTGCCAGATCATGTTAAGACTGCTTCCGTTTCTTCAAAATTTTGATGTCGCACTGCCAGCACCTATTCACCGGTGTATCAAAATTTTCGACATCTAATTTCAGGCATATTGGAGATGTAAAGGTTAAACAACATAGGGTGAGAACAAATCCATGAGGTAGCTTATCATTTAGTGTCTTTGAAGAGCTTATCTGGCAGGTCATTCAGGGTCACACTGGCAACAAGATAAGCTCGTCAAAGATATTAAATGGCAAACTACATCAGAGATCTGTCCTTGCTCCATTGCTGTTTAATCTGTACGTCTCTGATGCCTGAAACTAGATCTCTTAAGTTTGGGTATGGGAGCTGGCAGTGTGATGCTTGGAAGTGATAATGAATGTATTGTTGCAAATCACCTTGCCCAAGGCCTTTTCTTTTAAAATGGTAAGTTCAAATAGCATTATTTTAGAAATTTATATTATCACTCCATTATTGCTGTTTTTGTAGATGGGGTTATAAGGAACTACTTTGCAAACAAACATAACCTAACTTATATTTTGCTCTTTAAATGTCATTAAAAGTGCCACAGTTTCACTCAAGAGGCTTTAAGAAAAGTCCATGTAAGTTCTTGAGGCAAATGACTAATGTTGAAGGCACATCTCTACTATGTCTGATTAACATTATCAACATTCGGACAAGACTGAACATGAAACACAATGATCCAGAGTCAAGTAAAAGGCAAGTTTTGGTAACCTACTGTTTACCCTCTGACAATGAAAACGTGGAATGTGCAGCAGATCATTTAAAGACATGTTAGGACTAACACACAAATGTGTGTTCACTGCGATTGAAAAACTAAAGGGGAAGAACATGTCTTCAGAAACACCAGTGAAATAAACCTAACACACAAAGTCACAAAGTGAAATAAACTCAAACTGAAACTTGTAAAAAGAAAACTATACTCCTCTCCTAAATCTTAAAAACATTAGTTTAGTGATGGCCTCAACTTTCACAGGATGTACAGGGTGTTCAAACTCAACAAAAACAATGATCATAGCTTGTTATTTCGTAGGTATCATGATGATACTTTTATGATTTGGGACTGACGAAGATGAAAATCAAATGTGCAGTTGGGTCAAAAGTTTTTTTCTACACTGTGGCAAAAACTACATCCATACAAAGCTGGAAAGGCTACAAAAGCTCTCAACTCTGACAACACCGAATCATGTATGCCCTTGAGTACATCATCAACTTTGAGTGTCGACATGCAATAAGTTATTTTCATTCCTATACTAATACATTCCAACTTGTTTCACTGTCAGCAACTTTCAAATTATAGCTTGCACCTTCACATTGATGACACAGGGCAAAATTTCATGTGCTGTGGCATGGAGCATTGCTGAATGTGGTGTGAACGAGATCACTTCTTGTGTGCTGAAAGTTCTTTCTTCCAGTATCAATGAGAAATGAAATTTGCAAATAATGTGCAATAAATTGCAGGGCAGACTAATAATCAAATAATATCAATTGTTATGACTTAAGCTGTTGCAAAAAATATTTAAATTCCGGATTTCTGAATAATTCCATGTGTCCATTGACCAGGATTTTTACATAACTGAAAAGACAAAAAAGTAGTGTAGGAATATGGTTCCAGGAGAAGTAGATGAAATGATTCACAGTGCTGAAGTCTTCCACCAGCCCTATGAAGTAATGATACTGACACAGAAGACTTTTTGACTCTCCTGCTGTAGCCGATAAATGTCTGAATGTGACTTCTCTTAAGATAAGCACACTCAGCTGGATTCAAATTTCAAGAGAACATTTCCTCATGATTAAAGCGAGGCAGCCATTCAATCAGCTTGAAATATGGAAAGAATAACATATTCAAAAGCTATCAGTTATCAAGGCCGTCATCAATCTTCAGAGCTTGCAGTCCTTAGGGGAAGAATATTCTTGAATGTGGCAAACGAAAAGACTTATTACTAATAACGGACTTTGTGGATGAAAACTGTCTTCTATTTTACAGGGAACTTGTACCTAACAAAGCGTTTAATGTAGGAGAATGGACTGAATTGAACTTTCTATTCTGTGGATGTATGAACTAATAATTTGCCAAACACAATATGACCAATCCTTAAAAATCAATTTACAGTTTTTATATATATATATATATATATATATATATATATATATATATATATATATATATATATATATATATATATATATATATCAGAGTCATCACAAACAATTTTTTGCTTCTCCTGAAAAATTTCACTTTTTTACTTACTACCTTTCCCTACGTAAAACTAATACTGCAAATGAGAGCTTACCAACTGCACAAAATGGCACGCGAAGGCCAAAAGTTGTCAGTAACAAATTAGTTCTCATTTTGCTTGCTTACTGAACAGAAATACTATTCTAAGAAGAAAAGAACTGCTTCTCCTTTGAGTTCAATGGAAGGATATTCTATTAATCATAACTGTTAGAAAATGTTGCAGTCATTTTCATCCAAACAGCCAATTTAATTTTGGTAGCATTCAGGCAAATTTCATTTGCATGCTATTTAATAAATCCAAAATTAACTTTTATGATATGTAAACATGTTGATATGTAGCAGCACACTGAATACAGGGATGCATCTTGCATGATATTTACAATCATAAACAAAGGATACGATGTAAATGTGAGGATAGTGCATGGCATGCGCTTTATTGGTAGATGTTGTTATTGAACTTGAAATAAACACAGGGTTACGGTTCGAAAGTGAACATAAATGCTTTTATTAACATGCACAGAACGAATGTAACACAAGGGTAGGCAAAACCCATCCATGTTAATCGGAACATCTATAAGCGTTGGTAGCAACTGCGGCAAAGATAAATATGTAGCAGGGGCATCAATTCTAAATTCCAACACCCCCACTAGAAGCGATGTCTCTCAGTACTTCATTCTCCGAGTCCAAATTCTTGTGTTAGTTGCTGACGTCTGGTTCTTGGCAATAGCTTTGTCATCATATCTGCAAGCATTCCATTTGCGGAAATTTGCTCCACTGTGATTTCTCCTGTATCCATCTTTTCCCTGATGAAATGATGCCTGGTGTCAATGTGTTTAGTGCGACCTTTGCATCCACTTGTCTTTGACAGATCAAGTGCACCTTTGTTGTCGCAAAACAATCTTATCAGACCCTCTTTTGGGAAAGGGGATATCTCTCTTTACAGACCTTGCAGCCGAAGTGATTCCTGACATGCAGAAGTTAAAGCTATGTATTCTGCTTCTATCACCAAGAGAGCTACTGCTGGTTGCTTTTTATTATTCCATGAAATTGCTGCACCTTGTGACATAAATAAAAAACCAGTGGCTGATTTTCTATCTCCTATGTCCCCAGCCCAGTCAGCATCAGTGCATCCTGTGATATGATCTTATTTGGAAAATTGTAGCTTGAAGTATTTAGTTCCCTTTACATACCTTAGGATTCGCTTTACAGCCTGCCAGTGGGATATTCCAGGGTTATTATTAAACCAACTCAACTCCAATTGTGTACACTAGATCTGGTCTAGTACCGAGCTGTGCACAAGTCAGGCTACCAATGGCTTCTTTATATGGGACTTTCTTCATGGTATCTCTTTCTCTCTGTTTTGGGCTCATTTCACGAGTTAATACTTTGTTATTGTCAAGCAGAGTGGATACTGGATTACAGTCTTCCATGTTATACTTTCATGAAATCTGATTTATATAATGAGTCTGATCCAACCATAAAAGTCCCAGCTTACCATCTTTTGTCATTCTGATCCCTAGACAATTGGATACTTCTCCAAGGTCCTTTAGTTTAAGTTGTTCCTTTAGTTGTTCTTTAAATGCAATTTTCTGTTGCATACTGTTACAAAATATCAGCATGTCATCTATGTTAACAGCTACAATTCATATATCACTTCCTTTGTTTCTGTGATACACATGGATCAGTGGTGGACCGGCTGAAATTTAAACTTAGTAGAACTTCGTCCAGTTTGATATTTCAACAGCGACTTCCCTGTTTATGTCCATACACTGCTTTCTTGAGTCTTAATACCTTCATATTTGACTGTTTTTGTCATGTAGTAAATTGTGGGAATTTTAACATAAATTTCTTGTTTCAAATCATCATGCAAAAAAGCTGTCACCACACCACAATGCTTAATGTCCAAGTAGTATTTAGCAGTTAGAACAAACAAATATCTGAGTGAACTGTATTGTATCACTGGTGGTTATGTTTCTTCATAGTCTAAACCTTTAACCCGTGAACATCCCTTAACTACAAGTCGAGCTTTATGGCGAATTACCTGTCCTTGTAAGTATCTTTTTATCTTAAAGACCCACCTAGCATCAATTGCTTTTTTGAAATGATAATTAAATGGACACCTTAGCTGCAAACAGGCGTTTATGTACTTCATTGGGGACATGTTGAAAATGTGTGCCCTGACCGGGACTCGAACCCAGGATCTCCTGCTTACATGGCAGACGCTCTATCCATCTGAGCCACCGCGGACACAGAGGATAGTGCGTCAGATGGATAGAGAGTCTGCCATGTAAGCAGGAGATCCTGGGTTCGAGTCCCGGTCGGGGCACACATTTTCAACATGTCCCCAATGAAGTACATCAACGCCTGTTTGCAGCTAAGGTGTCCATTTAATTATCATTTCATTTATAGCAAAGCTGCATGGTCATCCACGATAACTGTTCTTTCGGGAACAGATACTACCGTCATATATAGCTAAAATATGGCTTCCCGGCTATTGACCTTCTTGTGCGAACGCACACGCTATGCAAAAACTCGTACGGGACTTGGTAGATTAATCTGCCACGAGTAATGAGTATGATGGGCAAACATCTATTAGGCGCACTACGAATGTAGTGGCGTGGACATGTTGGGAATGTGGATCTCACGGGGAGCGTGCAAGGGATAATTCCCTGCAGACGCACTATCCTCTGTGTCCGCGGTGGCTCAGATGGATAGAGCGTCTGCCATGTAAGCAGGAGATCCTGGGTTCGAGTCCCGGTTGGGGCACACATTTTCAACATGTCCCCAATGAAGTACATCAACGCCTGCTTGCAGCTAAGGTGTCCATTTAATTATCATTTCATTTATAGCAAAGCTGCATGGTCATTGACGGTAACTGTTCTTTCGGGAACAGATACTACCGTCATATATAACTGCTTTTTTGCCTTGAGGCAGGATAGCTGATTGCCAAGTTTTATTTTCCGCATTCTGATTCTTCTTCTATTGCTTGAAATCATTTATCTGAATCTTTGGTTTGCAAAGCTTCTTCCAAAGTTGATGGCTCTGATTCTTGTGAATCTTCTTTAGTACAACAGGTCACATAATCATCCATCTTCTTCGATATGGGTATTCTGGAAAATCTTAGCACTTGATACAGTTCTGATTCTTCTTCTATTTCACCTGAGCCTGTTTCTTCTGAAATGCTGTTATCTGATCTGTTGTCCCTTGAGTCATCTTGAATCCTAATGTTCTCCTCCTCATTTGTGAATGGAATAAATATATGATTTGGTTCCAGCAAATGATCACATGTTCCTGGCTTGTTATTACTCTCTCTGATTATTTATTCTTTAAATATCACATCTCTGGATTTAATGATATTTTGTTGAACCTGATGGAACAACCGGTACGCCTTGCTGTCTTCACAGTGTCAGACAAGTATGCTCTGAACACATTTCCTGTCCCACTTGCGCCTAATGGTTTTTGGTATGTGGACAGATGCCTTACTGCCGAATAATCTTAGCTATCAGAGGTCCGGTTTCTTTCCTGAGAAAGCTTCCTCTGGCGTTATGTTGTTCAAAGCTATTGTCAGTGATCTGTTAATGAGAAACTGCGGTGGAGACTGCTTCTCCCCATAAATTCGTAAGTAATTTCACTTCAAATAACATACATCTTGCCTTTTCCACGATTGTTCTATTGTACCTTTCTGCAACACCACTTTGTTCTGGAGTGTAGGGAACAATGGTTTCATGCTTAACTCCTTCTTCCCTTAAAAATTTCACCAGTCTTTCGTTTACATATTCTTTTCCATTATCAGTTCGCAAGATACACAGCCTTTCGCCTGACTGATTCCCTATGAACTTTTAAAATTGCGTATAATGTCAGGTATTTGTATTTATTGCTTACAGTATACAAAAAATCTTTCTAGAGCAATCATCAATCAGAGTTAGAAAATATTTAGTTCCACCAATCTATGTGGTTTGCATTGGACCACACAAATCTGATTGCACTAACTCCAAAATTCTTTTATCTCTAGAAATGGAATTAGGATAGGAAAATCTAGTTCGCTTACCTTCTAGGCACATAACGCACGGAGTGTCGACGGCTCCTTTTTATTTGATGCCATTAGCCAAACCGTTTTGTAATTCTTCCATCGCATCTGAGTGTAGGTGGCCTAATCTTCTGTGCCATAGATTCGCATCAATAGATAAGGATGCATATTTTGTTTCTGCACAGTGATTACTTGGTTGGTCCAGCCTATACATTCTGTTGATTAACGATGCTGTAGGTATCAGTTTCTTCCCTGAATCTCAAATGCGACAGCCACTATTGTCAAAAATGACTGAGTAACCCTGTTGCACTATTTCGCTTACAGAAAGTAAACTTGTACTCAGCTGAAGAACATAAAAGTACATCTGTCACCTTAATATTTATTTTCTCTCGGCCTGTCACAGCTTTAATATATGTGCAACCTGTTCCTTTAATGGGTAAATTTTCAATGTTGGTCACAGCCACTTGTGAACTGGGAACTAACGCTATGAAATTTAAATCACATGGATGGTTTGACATGTGAGTTGACGCACCAGAATCCACAAATCAGTCTTTGTATATAACTTTAGTTGACGGTGGCATCATGAAGAATGTCTTGTAACCGGATTCTTTAATTGCTGATTTTTTTGCTTGTCTTGTTTTTACTGTGACAGTTTTGCTTTGTGTGTCCATATTTGTTGCAGTTGTAACATCTTGGATCTCTGGGATTGTGGTGTGAGCTGATTCACTTTTCTTTATTCACCAGGAGAGCCACATCACTAACATACAAGTTGCCGCACTCTTCATCCTTTACTTCCAGTAGTAATTTGTTTTTAATGGAATCGCCCATTACCGGCATGTTGGAGTTCTCTAAACCCATTATCATTGGTTTGTACACAGACAGCTCAGGTAACGAGAGAGATCCTATCCACTCGTCTTTCACTTCAAAGTTAAGATCAGTCAATTTATTTGACGTTGAAATTATTCTCAACACACATTCTTCCACAGATGAACAGTTCTCTAATCGTGTTGTTAAAAGCATTCTCAATAAGCCTATTCTTTGATAAAGTCCTGAATCCTCGCCAGTTTGTTTTAATTTATCCCACACTTACTTTGCAGATGACATGCTCTGCAGGTGCACATAAATAGCAGGATCAACTAATAAGATCATTTTGGCCCTTGTGGTGCATATCTTGACTTCATCTTTGATCTCGCCGTTATACACTGCCACAATTGTTTGTGCTGTAAATAAGTTCTCATTGCAAATTAGCATGTATTGTAATTTTCTCTTCCTTTCAGTTTTTTTTTTCCTTCTTCAATTAACGGCAATGAATTAGCACTGACTGAACTCATGATATCGGCGTTCTGTATCTGTGTCTTGACGTGACGAAAAAAACATAGTTTTTATTCACTTCAAATAAACTGCTGTGTGACTGTGCCTGGGCCCATAACCTGTTATTGAACTTGAAATAAACACGGGGTTACAGTTTGAAAGTAAACATAAATGCTTTTATTAACACGCACAGAACGAATGTAACACAAGGGTACGCAAAACACATACACATAAATTGGAACGTCTATAAAAGTGTCCGTAGCAACTGCAGCAAAGGTAATATGTAGCAGAGGCATCAATTCTAAATTCCAACAGTAGAGGACAGAAGGCACCAAGGAAGCTTTGTGCTGTTATGAATCTTTCACCTCTTCCAGCAATATTTAAGAGATAATGTAGCTTACTACTCAATGGAGTAAGAGAAGTTGCAGAATTATCAATGAAAACTGCTGGTAAAGAATCTACTGCTGAAAACTATGGTGACAGGGACATAGTGTCCCATTTCGAAGGTACATGGCAAAAAAAGAGAGAGAGAGAGAGAGAGAGAGAGAGAGAGAGAGAGAGAGAGAGAGCACACTTCATTGAATAGAGTTCTTACAGCAACATCTGTTGATACTGGTCAAGTACTAGATGTCAAAGGTTTGAGCAAATTTTGTCACAGTTGCGTGAAACGGATCCCAGATCATGAAACGCAATATGAACTTTAGAGAATCAAGTGCAGGGAGTTGTCAGCCTGTTTACCATATCAGCTGCCTCCCATAGCCTGATATATGGGAAGTACCCTGGTGATGGGACAGTGAACCTTTCTTTGAGAATCAAAAATGTGCTCCACATGGAACTGACACTAATGTGCAGAAGTTAGAATGTGTGGGACATGTACGGGAAGTCTTGGCCCTAGACTTAGGAAGCTGACAAGATCTGTCGGGAAAAATTATCTGATGAAAGGAATAAAACAAGAGGGCTACATACATTGCTTAGCAATAAGAAAGGATCCAGGGAACCTGAGAAACATGGGCCTTATATTTCGATAAAATGTTCACAGACAATAATCCTATCCACAACTTTGTACCTGAAGGGAAGTGAATAATGGTGTGGCTTCCAAAGGTCAATTGCTGGAGGTGAAGAATATCATCACAAGAATTCTCTACCAATTGCTGTAACGGAAGTCATCAATTATATTTTCACAGACTTTTCAAATGAAAACTTATTGAATAAATGTCTTCATGGTGATACCAAAACCTAAATGCGAGTTTTAACCAATGTGTATGGGAAAGATTGCCAAAAAGCATTTTTGTGGGAAGAAATGCAGTTGCCATTGATGTTTATGATGCAGTTTCATGTTTTTAATGATGGTGTGCAAAGCAGAAAATATCTTTTAGAGAAAAGACAACTAAGCCTGAAGTGAATGATACAAAAGCTTTGTGTGCGATAGAGAGGGCGTAGTTTTTGGGGGTGACACAATCAAGAAGAGTTTCATAGAAATGTGAGAAGGAAGAAAACATACACAACGTGAAAAGAGAAGCAGCTTATGGTGCTGGACAGTTCTAAAAGAATCCAAAATACAAGCAGAAACTTTAACGGGCATTTTCCGCAAAACACAAATTTGTGTATAGGTACATATAACAAAGTATAAGTCATATTACTTCCAAACTTGGTATGCTTACAAAACCCAACCTCCTAAATGCAAAATAGAATTTTCCGAATCTATTAAAAATGTAGCAGAAATTGAAATAATTAACAACAAATTCTGAGGTTTTTCTAAACATAAAGCTTAAAATGTAGTGTTCATTTATTTCTTCATCAATTAAATAAATTCCAGAGTTTCAAACATCTGCAAGTATGCTTTGTACACATCGAGGAAACTCTTACTTATGAAGAGAAGGGTACCTACATAATCAGGTGCATCCAAGAGTCAGTGAAAAAAAAATTAACAGTTTTACTTGAGGGTGAAAAAAATATCTGTTAGGTTTCGGAACTTTCACTGCTACGAGTGTGAACATGGAATCCTTCCTGGTCATGCTGAGAAAAAATTATAAATTTATTCGGAAAGGTACTGGCAGTGGAAATTAAAATGTCCTGTGATGCCTTTCCTGCTCCCAATCAGCCAGTTTGACCTCCCACCACAATACATAAAAAATGTTAAGAATATATCACTCTCAAGCTGCTGAAGCTCTAAATAGCATTTTTGAGCTGTAACATAAGGCAATTACCAGCTATGTATGTAATGAGTGCAGATAAAACTGATCTCACAACTGTTCATTGAGACAACTTAATGTGATTAGTTTAAAGCATTTTACAGATGCTTAACGGTAGAGAAAGAAATGTAAATTCTAAATATTTGTAGTTAAAAGTTTCGTACATGGAATCTCACAGCATGCAATAGCAACTGAGCACTACTTAGAAAAAAATAATCTTCTATAGGCTTTAATAGCAATAAATACAGAATTCATATTAAATTCTCAACTAAAAAACAAGTCCTTAAAATGCTATGACAACTGCACGTACGCTGACAAAGAGAACTGGTAAAAAGTATACATAAGTGAATTTGTAGTAAACAGGTGGCAGGTGGCGGCTCAGTGGTTGTGGCCTAGAATATATTCTGGAAGATCATAGGTTTGATCCCAATCAGTTCTCAGAATTTTTTTCCCACTTGTCATTTCTCACACCTCTGGCAATGTTCAAGACTTAGAGTAAAACTAAATTGTGTGGCAGTTGTTATAGTTGCAGCATTTTACTTGCCCAATAATGTATAGCTATCGGTGTGTCAGACAATGAGCACAAAATGTATGACACTATGTTAGGAGAAGAGTCTATGAAGAAATTCCAGCAGGGTGTATTACTGCCATAGTTAACTTACACTATCGTTCTTACCAACTTAACATAAGCTACTCTTTCTTCCTCCATTTTCTTGTCATCAACGAAGTGAACACTATTGTTCACTTGAAGTTACAGTTGTCTACTCATTGATGATGTGAATTAACTGCTATCTTCAGTGTTATTTAAATCTGTATTGGAACAAGAAATGAACAAGAACGTAACAAATATTATAAACTACCATTTACACAGCAAATTCATTTTAAAAAATTATTTAAGCGCATTGAAATTTATACAAACCACCGCATACAACTTCGGGATAAATATCTATTGTCATTATACAGGTTTGAAATAGGCATAAATTGTGGTTTCAGGCATCCCATTAGTATCTGTCTATTTTCTGTAACACTAAGCCTGATAAAATTAGTGCTTTAAGTTTCATGTGTTTCAACACTCAAACGTTTTGACACTTTCTTTTCTCCATATAATGTAATAATTGTGAATTTCATCTTTAAATTATACAGACATGTGTGAATGCTTTCTTGTTCCTCTTCTTAATACTGTTAGAACATTTTCGGTCACTATTTGTCCTATGTTCCGTGAATTAAAGTCAACAGCAACCTCTTTACACTACTTTTCTTTGATGGCCATAGCAACTACCCATTTTTTACCTTCTATTATTCTTTATACCGACCAAATATGAGTTCCAGCAGTAAATCTTCTGTGGCTGAAGGGAAGTTTGACAATTACCCTTTTTTATGCTTACATTTCTCTATTATAACACGACACCTTTGCATTACCATATATGGCCAAAGTGTGAAAATCATGTTGTTAGACGATTTCTGTGGTTTTGCCAAGCTTTTTTAGTGCTACTTTGGATCAACACTAACTCCTTCAGTGGATTCACGTTTAGTGTTACACATTAGAGTGGACTCGAGAACAGAGTTCAATTTCTGAATTTAAGTCAAAATTGACCTCTAGTCAGCAATGTATATACACAGGGTGTCTCACAAAAGACACCCAGGACGGGTCCGCAGGCTTCGCAGCATGGCCACCACCACTGCGCCCAATAACCTGACACTAATCTACTGGTAGTCAGCTGCAGGTAGGCTTCCCCAGAGTTAAGCACAAACAATGTTACAATCTGATTAACTTAAGCTTACCTTTATTTACAGTATGCGCTCAAAATGATGTCCCTCTGTGGTAAGAGCGGCCTGACATCTCCTGAACACATTAGCAAACACTCAAATTTTGGCTGCCGAAATCTGGGAAATAACTAGCCGAACCCTGTCTTCCAACTCTTTGAGCGTGTGGGGATTGGTTGTATATATCTTGTCTTTCAACATTCCCCAAAAATAAATATCACTTGGATTTAGATCTAGAGAATGAGATGGCCTGACAACCATTCTATCATCAAAACTACTTTGAATTGCTTTCATAGAAGCATTGGCGATGTGTGTGGTCTTGCACTGTCCTGCATGAAATAACCTATATATTTTCGTTACATCTACAACTAAACTCTGCAACCCCTGTGAGATGCGTGGCAACAGGTACACCCCATTGTAACAGTTATTAGGGTTTCTTTCTGTTCCATTCACATGTGGAACATGGAAAGAATGATTGATTGAATATCTGTTAGAATGAATTGTTTCATGGTAAAAGAGTGGTCCAATAATTTGTCTTGCCCTAATTGCACACCATGCTTCCATTTTCACATCATGCTGAGATTGTTGATGTAATTCATGAGTATTTTCAGAGCTTCAACATCATTTATTCTGAGAATTTACATATCCTGACAATGCAGCCATGCTTCTTCAGAAGAAATAAAGCATGTCAGGACCAACTTGCCCATCGTACACAAACTGTAACAGCCAGTTGCAATAATGATGACAAGCAGCAGTATCAGAGTTCCTCAGTTGATGCACTTCTGTTATTTTGAATGGTTTCAATTTCAGTCTGCGCACGGCTCTGTGAGCAGGTGTTTTTGACTCACCAGTCTGAAGTGCCAAAAGGTGCAGTGATTTTCTCAGACTTCTTTTCAAGGCCTCCCCTATTTCATCAATTTATTTTCATTTAAAACACTAGATTCTCTAGGCCTTTGTTTGTGTAACACAGATACAGTCTCTTGAAATTACTTCACTAATCTGTGTGTCACTGAATCATTGGGGGACATTGCACAGCAGGAAATTTTTGTATGAATTCAAGCAGACAGGAAACGCAATACAGAACACCCAAACATTCATTCGCACAGCATAGAAGACATGCACACAGTGTTTCTATCCAAGGACTGGGCCCACTGACACACTGACAAGGAAAGTACCAGCCTGTGTAAAATCGCTAGGCAGGTCTAAGGCGTCTATTCAGTCCCCTGTTTTCAATTTCACATTCAAGAAATCGTTCACACAGGAGAATTGTACAAACATACTGTCATTTGACCACCGGACAGACTCCTGTATGGACGACATAGTAAAAAGCATACCTTGCATAGCAAAACAACTGAAAGATCTGAAAGCAAATAAATCACTAGGTTCGGACAGAATATCAGATTTCACAAAGAGTACTCTACAGCACTGGCCCATTATCCAGCTTGCATTTATTGTGAGTCTCTTGCCCAGCACAAAACCCCAATGAACTGGAAGAAAGTGCAGGTGACTCCAGTATAAAAGAAGGGTAAAAGAAAGGACAAGCAAAATTACAGACCAATACCCCTAACTTTCATTTGCTGCAGAATACTTTAACATATTCTCTGATCAAATATAATAATCTTCCTCGACACTGAGAAGCTTATGTCCATGAATCAGCATGTTTTAGAAAGCATCACCTCTGCAAACTCAGCTTACCCTTTTCTCACGATGTACTGAAAACTATGGATGAAGGGCAATGGACAGACTTCATATTTCTGGAAAGCATTTGACACAATGCCGCATTGCAGGCTGTTGATGAAGTTAAGAGCATATGGAGTAAGTTCACAGATGTGTGAGCGACTAAGACTTGTTAAATAATAAAACCCAGTATGTTGTCCTCTAAGGCGAATGCTCATCAGAGACATGGGTAACGTCAAGAGTGCCCCAGGGAAATGTGAAAGGACTACTGTTGTTCTCTATACACATAAATGATTTGGGCAGCTATCTGCTGCTGTTTGCTACTGATGCCGTGGTGTACAGTAAAATGTTGAAGTTGAATGACCTTAGGAAGATACAAGATAACTTAAGACAAAATTTCCAGTTGGTGTGATGAATGGCTGCTAGCCCCAAATGTGGAAAAATGTAAGTTAATGTGGATGAGAACAAAGATCAAACCTGTAATGTTTGGCTACAGTATTACTAGTGTCTTCATCGACACAGTCAAGTCGTTTAAATATCTGAGTGTAACACTGCAGGACAATATGAGGTGGAATGAGCATGAGGGAACTGTGGTAGGAAGGTGAATGGCCAACTTCAGATTATTGGGAGAATTTTAGGAACGAATGGTTCACCTGTAAAGGACACCGCATATAGGATGCTGATGAAACCTATTCTTGAGTACTGCTCAAGTGTTTGGGATCTATACCAGGTTGGATTGAAGGAAGACATCAAAGCAATTCAGAGGCGGCTGCTAGATTTGTTACCTGTAGGTTTGAACAACATGTAAGTCTTACAGAGATACTAGGGGAATAAAATGGGAATCCCTGGAAGGCAACATTTCTTTCGAAAAACACTACTGAGAAAATTTAGACAGAGACAGACAGGCATCTGGAGCCGAGTGCCGAACAATTCTACTGCTGTGAACACATCTTGTGCCCAAAGACCATGAAGATAAGATACAAGAAATTAGGGCCCATATGGAGGCACATAGATAGCCTTTTTCTCTCACTATTTACAAACAGAACATTAAGAGAAATAACTGGTAGTGGTACAGGGTACTCTCCACCACACACTGTATGGAGGCTTGCAGTATGTCAATGTGCATGTAGGTTCGACGCAATTGCAGTAATGACGTCTAGCAACAATATTTAAAACGTTGACAAAAAAACTCAAAAGAAAACACCAGTACACTCAATCACACAGTGTAGGGGGCACGTGCTAAGTATTTGTATCCGAGAACTACGCAGATGCAGCAGCAACAGCCAGCAAATGCGCTCCGCAACTTGCGGTCCCTCCTGGGTGTCTTTCGTGAGACACCCTGTAACGGCCCTTAGTTTTAGCATTTTGGATCTGTAGCACACACTTGTCTTGTTATAACAAGCCACCATCATCCAGTGTGCACTCAGCTGGTGACAGGTGGAGCAGAGGGGCAGAGGGGGCTGGGGAGTGGCACCACTAACAGAAGTCTTGCAGTGAATGACAATAGTTTTGCGATTTTCTGACGAAATAATTTTAGGTATGCTTCTTCTACTGGTCAGTACCCATAAAATGTTCTGGCTTTCTTCATATTGACACTGAACTGATACACTTGTCTGCCTGGGTAGAAAGAAACTTCAGTTTGCACAGACGAGTCTCCACTAAATCACAGTGCGCTCGCTCGCTCTCAATAGTTGCACTTTAGCAACTACAACTATAGATCCTAGATGGTTTGATTGCAAGAAATCTACTTTCTTTTCCTTTTTGGGTGGTGATACAAGACTTACTATTAACAATACAGATATATAACTACGGTTTTGTGAGTTATTAATTCATTATCTGTACATGGTAGAAAATATAATTCACTTATAATTCACTGCAATAAGTTGTCATGTCATGTAAAAACAAGTCTCTAATAATGAGCCATGAAGGATAATTGTGGAATATTATTCCAATCAGGTAAGTGTTAGCGACAGAAACCAACACCAAACATATCCCAGCACAGTCATCTGTGACAAGCCAAAGCTGTCAGAAGATCTGAGAATGTACTTTCTCACAGCTAACGGAACAATGGGATGTATGAGCGCCCCATTTCTTAGTTGCACCAATTTAGCACGCGCAATTCCACACAATAGACTGTATATGCAGACAGACAAAAATGTTTCACGAAATTTTGGTGCAACATCGCATTGGTGGAGTCCAGAAGAACTAAGAAAATTCAGTGGTCAGCGAGGAGATAGGGAGTGGAGACACTAGTTTGTCGTACATCAGTTGTAGTCAACCTGGTTCCTACCACTCAGTAGTGGGTGTTCCAGGTTTCATAGTAGGCGGTAGGTGCTAAGGTATTTAACAACATTTTAATTAGGTTTCCATAAAATTTTGACAAAGTGATTGGTAAGTAATTATGATCATATGGTTTAAGGTGCTCTAATTCCATGTAACAAATTTTGTGAAGTTACTTCCATACTTTATAAATCACCATTACTAAGGCATCGGCAGACTGTTAGAAAATTTAACTACTCAAAAGACACAAAACTAGGTGGTAGGTAAACTTGGTTGACCATCCTTGCTTACTTCACTCATGCAAGAGAAAGCTGGTCCAATTATTCTGGTCTACTCTTTACAATTTATATTCCCATATACCATTACCAAATGGCCAAACAACCTATGGAGGAGACAGAAGTGTAGTATCATAAAATGATTATTAAGTAGATCATGTATACAATTTTATTTCCTCCCTTCAAAATGTCTTTTAGACTGAGTCCAGAAATGATTGTAGAGAAGTCATTTACATACACATCAGAGAGACTCTGAAGAAAAACAACTTTGACACAAGAAAGCAAAGTATCAGTTGTGATATTATTGAAGGAAGAGGTTAGTAAACAAAGTGATACTATTAATAACATAGTAGGACATGAACTTCAAGACATTACCAATGAATGACATCAAAGCATGCAAACCAATAGCAAAACAAAAACCAACAAACTAGCACCACTCCCATGGGAATATGGAGGACAAGGGCAGGGGTGGTCTTGTTAATGCTTTCAGGCACAATAAAAACTTTATGATAACAAACCACTGTGAGAAAATAGGAGTTTTCATCAGAGATATAAATGTAACTAAGGACTGTGCAACGTATTTTAAAAATGAGTCTCACGACAATTATTGGCTTCACCATCTCGCAAAGGGCGCATCAAAATTGTTCACTATGAAAGACACATTCCTAATTACACTGAAAACTGTTAAATATGGATGAATTTAGACATTAGCCAATACTAGAGACAAATCTCATATTCATTGGCTTTGCCAACTCTAACCACATTTTCACTTCACAGCATAACATGACACCAGGCTACACTACAAATCACTCACCACAAACCAACATATCAGAGAGAGAGAGAGAGAGAGAGAGAGAGAGAGAGAGAGAGAGAGAGAGAGAGAGAGAGTGGGGGGGGGGGGGGGGGGGCGACTACTACACTACTACACACTAGCAAGGATCTTGCTCATCAGCCAGCTCCATCCACAATAAACAGTGTCAATTAGTGTTATTTTCTGATTAAACATTAACTCAATGGTACACACATTTTGCAAATTAAAAATATAGGGCTATTAGTAATACGTTCACTCTCCTCCATAACCATAATATCATTTCTATACATAAAACAATGTGCACACCTCAACAACTCAATTTTACTGTATATCTATAAGCGTATGATGCATAAAGGAAAATGCATAAAAATTTTGGCGCATACATTGCATAACCTATCCCACGAAAAAATGAGATATTTTCCCAGTCTCAGACGCAATTCCAGAAAAATCAGGACTATGACTTACCTTTACTGCCATGATTGTTCCACTAGGAATATGACGCATTTTCTCAACAACACCATAGGCACCACTGCCAAGGTCAGAAATTTTCTCTAGATCATCAGCCTCTACAACAAAAGTCTTCTCTCCAATAGTAATTGTTGTTCTTTTATCAAGGTTTCGTGGCGGGGTTCTACATAAAAAACTCAAATCATCCATACATTCACCATATTTTTAATCATCATATCAACTAGGAACAAACATTTGACCATAACAAATAAGTAGGCTAGTTAAATTTTATTTGGGGCCTTCCATGAAACTCTACAATACAAGCCCTTAATAATACCTAAAAGAGAAAATATACAGCATACAGTAATCTGCTGAATGTCTAATGAAGAATTTCTAGAAAATTCCTGCGTGGACATTAAACATCCAACTGAGGAATACACCTAATTGGAAGTATTTGCATCAAATGATGTAAGTCTGTGTCAAAGGATAGAAATTAGACATCGGTATCTTCTAGTCCCTTCTATTACATGTGTGAGCAGTAAAATCTCATTTAAATGTCAGTCGTTATACAAGATATACACACGACACAAAGGGGATTTTTTAAAACTGTCTTAGAATACCTGCTGTCAGAATTTCAATACTAGGAGTAAGCACTGTGTTCTGCATAACACACAGCCTGCTGTGTCTCCGAAAGGAATTTGTTGAAAACAGTACACATGGCACAATACATATTTAATTTGAAAAATAAATGTGTGTGTGTGTTCCACAGATATCAATAGTATGCAAAAGATCTAGTTTGGTGACTGAGCACTCTTGAGCTATAATACTGTATCACAAAACTAACAGTCTCAAACAAATTATAATTTCACATGAACTGAAATGTATCATGTATTACACACAAGATTAACATGATTGGAAGGCTACTGTCAGTAAAGCTTCAATTCCCTGACAGACAATTTAAGGGAGTCTTCACAGTCATAAATATTACTGGACTAGCTTAATTCCTAATATCAGCTCACACTTACGCTAGTTTAATGAAGTTATACCTAACCTCTGCCATGAAAGGAAAAATTAATGACTGATAAAAAATTTAAGGATATAGGATATCTTGATAACATCATACATTATTCTGAATTGGTGTGGGGGGGGGGACCTGACATAACTATCTAATCAAATCAGATTCAGTTATTCTGCCAACGATAACACTGGAGGCATCGTCAGTGTCAAACCAATCAGCACATCTTTATGTTCTCAATGTATTATGACAACCGTGACCATTTATTGATGAGATATCCGAAACTAATGCTTCGAAAAATTGATTAAACTTAAAAACAGTATGGCTAACAAATTTCCCTTACAAATATAGGGCACTTACAATACTGGCGGTGAATCGGGTACAACTACTTTCAAAATCGTCTTTCTTCGAGCTAGAAACAATAACAAGATAAATTTAGTATGAGAGCTTTTTTATGAAAATGTCTTTTCGATGGTAAGTTACTAAAATCTATAAATGTATTTAGATAAATTACTACACCTGTCATGATTTTTTTTTTTTTTCGTCTGGCAGCAACGTAAACCGGAGCCTCGTTACTTCCGTTACAAACAGCAACCCTCAAATTTCTCTTAAATTTTGCGATTTTCTACATGCGTAGCTCTACTGCCTACGTTTTGGTCAATACCAAGTAAGTTTTCTAATCAACCATAACAAACGAGTCACAGTAAAATATAATGAAAAACGCCAAATTTTCACTACCAGAATATTGTGACAAACATTCCATGCATGTAGTAGTAGAAATACACTGTCATTCCCTCACGAACATAGAACTTTAACGACCACCTACATCTTCATCCTCACATAACAACAAATAAGGGTACGCGAATATACACCGCCACTATTTTCACCGCCATTAACAAGCCTCCACTTATTATATTTCAATGTCAAATCTGTGGCCAAAGATAAGCTTCTAGCGCGGAATCATGACCAGCTGCCCAGGCAGCCGTAGCACAGAACATTTTTGCAGTGCGGCATATCACAAGGCAGCACATTTCTTGAATAGTCTTTTATTATTTTCAAGTTTCTTGGTGCCAATTGTAGTCGGAATCACAAATCCAAAATAGGAATATTTTCACTTTTAAAAAACAAATGGTAAGTCATTATAGTAATAATAATCACATTGCAAATCTAATGCTGGGTAATGAAAAGCAGTGAAGTATCGAACCTTTACTCTTTCATTTATGTTACTGAATACCTCGAAACTCAAAGAATAGCTAACTATATTGCCAGCCTGGATTTATGTTAAGAACATATTTCTCATAATCAACTGATTACTTAGACTAATAGACCATATGATAGTTGATAATTGTTGGAATTGTGTGAACAATATATTTCGTGTGTGTCGGCGCAAAGTGCACTGTGTAAAATTTTTCGGTGTTCTTTACGGCAATAAAAAGCAAGTTACCGTTAAGAATGAGTACGGCACAAATTCAACAGATTGAAAGACTTATAGGTCGCGAAAACTATGCAACCTGGAAGTTCGCAGTAGAAGCGTATTTACGTTTAGACGACCTATGGGACGTGGTAGATGGGACAATGAAATCCACAGATCGTAATTATTCAAATAAAGATAGGAAAGCAAAAACAAAATTGATATTACTGATTGATTCGGTGAATTATGTTCACGTTGAAAAAGCTGCTACAGCGAAAGAAGTCTGGGACAATTAACGAAGTGCATTCGAGGATGGTGGTCTTACGAGAAAAGTAGGATTATCACGCGAGTTAATTACCACTCGTCTGGACAAATGTAAGAGTGTAGACGAATACGTTAACAAAATAATAACCACGTCGAACGACTGAGAAACATCAGATTCGAGATCGCTGCCGAATGGATAGGAACATTCCTGTTGGCAGGACTGCCCGAAAGGTATGCACCTATGATTATGGGACTTGAAAGCTCGGGTATACCAATCACAGGCGTTAAGGTGAAACTGCTGCAGGACGTAAAGAGTGCTGCAAGCTGTTGTACAGCAAGTAACGAAAGGGGTATTTTTAAGTTGGATACCATTGACAGTAAACATAAAAATGTTAGTGATTCAGTATATTCAGCAGAAGGTTTTTTATGGCACCGGAGGCTTGGACATCAAAATAGAAAGAGTATGTCTATAATAAAGGATATGGTAAAGGAAATACAGAATTTTAGTGTGTCCAAGGATCCTTGTGAGACATGTATAAAGGGAAAACAAGCAAGGTTACCCTTCAAGACTAGTAAGAGTAAATCCACAGAAGTCTTACAGTTAATCCACACAGATGTATGTGGCCCGATGGAGTGTGAATCCGTAGGTGGGAGTAATTATTTTCTTACGTTTATTGATGATTACTCACGATATACTCATGTTTATTTTCTTAGTTCTAAAGACCAAGTGAGAGATATCTTTGAGGAATATTGCAATATGGTTGAAACGTGGACGGGAAAGAAGATCAAGATCATCAGGTCTGATAATGGGAGAGAATATATTAACCAGAAATTGAAGAAACTTCAGGCAGAAAAGGGAATCAGGCATCAAACTACAGTTTGGGCCACTCATTGCTTCTTCTGCTGTTCTTGGCTCATCATTAAAAGACTGTGCTGTATACATCTCAAAATCCGGATATTCCTTCGGTTTTGGTACATGAGAAGAACGGCGTACATTGTTTTCTTCATTTTTTTCATCCTCTAACTCATTGTCATCATAAATTGTATCCATTTGTCCTTGTCTGTCGTCTTCTTCTTCTTCACTTTCTCTTTCCTCACACAAGGTTTCACCTTCTGAACTAGGTGCAGTTGACTTTGTGGTTTTGCTCTCTTTTGAGTCCTTTCTATTTTCAAAGAATATTACATCTCTACTTGTGACAATCTTTTCAGTCAATGGATCCATTAATCGGTAGCCCTTTGAATTTTCACAATAGCATACAAAAATATACTTTTTAGCTTTCGGATCCCATTTTCCTCTTAGCTGTTTTGGAATATGTGCCATTGCATCACACCCAAAAACCCTTATATTGCTTAGATCAGGTTTCTTTCCTATCCATATCTCATAAGGAGTTCTATTCTTCAATGCTTTTTTAGGTGATCTATTGTTCAAATATACAGCTGTTGACACTGCCTCTGCCCAAAAATCTTTGGATAATTCAGCATCAGTCATCATGCTCCTTGCTTTCTCAACAATGGTCCTATTAGCCCTCTCAGCAACCCCAGTTTGAGATGGGCTGTACCTTATGGTAGTTTGATGCCTGATTCCCTTTTCTGCCAGAAGTTTCTTCAATTTCTGGTTAATGTATTCTCTCCCATTATCAGACCTGATGATCTTCATCTTCTTTCCCGTTCACCTTTCAACCATATTGCAATATTCCTCAAAGATATCTCCCACTTGGTCTGTAGAACTAAGAAAATAAACATGAGTATATCGTGAGTAATCATCAATAAACGTAAGAAAATAATTACTCCCACCTATGGATTCACACTCCATCGAGCCACATACATCTGTGTGGATTAACTGCAAGACTTCTGTGGATTTACTCTTACTAGTCTTGAAGGGTAACCTTGCTTGTTTTCCCTTTATACATGTCTCACAAGGATCCTTGGACACACTAAAATTCTGTATTTCCTTTACCATATCCTTTATTATAGACATACTCTTTCTATTTTGATGTCCAAGCCTCCGGTGCCATAAAAAACCTTCTGTTGAATATACTGAATCACTAACATTTTTATGTTCACTGTCAATGGTATCCAACTTAAAAATACCCCTTTCGTTACTTGCTGTAGCTATAACTTCACCACTTTCACTGATTACTCTTGCACCCTGCATGTCAAAAGTGACTGTATTTCCTTTCTTGACAATTTCCCCTACAGACAGCAGGTTAGTTGCCACATTTTTCACATAATGAACATTGTGTGCTGTAACCAAATCTGATTCACCATTTACACTTACATGTAGATCTAGTTTCCCAGCCAGGTGACACTGGAGCTTGTTGCCATCAACAGTAGATATTCCCATATGAGTCTTATCTTTGATGTCATAAAGAAGTGATTTATCTTTAACAATATGCACAGATGCTCCTGAGTCTAAAATCCATTCCATATCACGATTACTCATCCCACCAAAAGAATAAAAACATGAGAGTGCCTTACCTTTGGTAATGGTCCTTCTCTCTGGGCTATCAGTAACATACCTCTTTTGCTGAGTGTTTGATCTTGGGCTTACATTTTCTTTGCACTGAGACGCAATATGTCCCATCATCTGACATTTATAGCACCTCACCGGTTTCTGCTTTATGTTTTTTGAGTAGAGAGCAGACACACCTTGCTTCTCCAATGTACAACAGCTTGGAGCACTCTTTACGTCCTGCAACATTTTCACCTTAACACTGTCGCCTGTGATTGGTATACGCGAGCTTTCAAGTCCCATAATCATAGGTGCATACCTTTCGGGCAGTCCTGCCTACAGCAGTGTTCCTATCCATTCGGCAGCGATCTCGAATCTGATGTTTCTCAGTCGTTCGACGTGGTTATTATTTTGTTAACGTATTCGTCTACACTCTTACATTTGTCCAGACGAGTGGTAATTAACTCACGTGATAATCCTACTTTTCTTGTAAGACCACCATCCTCGAATGCACTTCGTAAATTGTCCCAGACTTCTTTCGCTGTAGCAGCTTTTTCAACGTGAACATAATTCACCGAATCAATCAGTAATATCAATTTTGATTTTGCTTTCCTATCTTTATTTGAATAATTCTGATCTGTGGATTTCATTGTCCCATCTACCACGTCCCATAGGTCGTCTAAACGTTTGAGAAAAAGTATTTATGGATTTAAACAAAGTGGACGTTGCTGGAATCGATATCTACATGAAACTCTAATTTATATGAATATGAAGGAATCCAAGGCAGATCCCAGCATTTACTATAAAGGGAGAAAAGAAGAAATAATAATAATGGCGATATGGGTGGACGATTTCTTTATCCTGACTGAAAGTGAAGGCCAAATGAGAATTTTCAAGAAACAGCTGCAAACCAAGTTTAAGGTGCATGATTTGGGAGAAGTCAAACGTTATTTAGTTATGCAGATTACTAAGGATGAAGAAAGACAAGACTTGAGCATAAGTCAATCATCATACACGGAACAAATATTAAAGAAATTTGGCATGAGTGATTGCAAACCCATAAGTACTCCAATGGAAGTAGAAGTGAAGTTAAGTGTAAATGAGACTGATGTGGAATGTGACAAGAATGTTCCTTATTTAAAAGCAGTAGGGTGTCTGTTATATTTGTCTCAAACGTCACGACCCGACATTGTTTTTGACACCAATGCAGTGAGCAGATATTGCAGAGACCCAAAGGAAAAGCACTGGAAAGCTGTAAAGAGGATATTCCGATACCTAAGAGGAACCTCAAACTATGAGTTAAAATACCATAGAGATGGTAACGCAAAACTAGAGGGATATAGCGATGCGGACTGGGGGAGTGAATTGGGAGACAGATACTCCACCACTGGCTGCTGTTTTTAATTAATGGGGGGCCTCACATCATGGTACTGTCAAAAGCAAAAAACTGTTGCATTGAGCATCATAGAGGCCGAGTATATGGCACTATCTCACACCACACAGGAAGCATTATGGCTACGAATATTAATAAGTGAAATAGAACCCAATTTAATTGAGGAACCTACAACCGTCTTCTGTGACAATAAGGGACCCATAAACCTAGCTAAAAATGATGTTACTAGTGCTAGGACAAGGCATATTGATATACGGCACCATTTCATTCGGGACCACATAGAGCGACAGAACATTGCCGTGGACTATCTGCGCACAGAAGACACATTAGCTTACCTTCTGACCAAACCCTTGGAAAGGGAGAAGTTTCAGAAGATTGTGGGACTATTTGGTTTATCTTGTGGAAGCAACACACAAAATATAAGTTCAAGGAGGGGTGTTGGAATTGTGTGAACAATATATTTCGTGTGTGTTGGCGCAAAGTGCGCTGTGTAAAATAGACCTCTTTGGCATTGTCTAACACTCTTTGTGTGCGCTAATTATTCTGTTGTGTTCGCTGTAAATTTTGATGTTCTTGAATGTGCAAATATAGTTATTAGTAAAATGTCCTTTTTTCTCCTTAATACTTATTCAGCTGCGCAAATTCCAATAATAATTAAATAAATGGCTAAAACCCTTGGGAGTTCACAGAAATTTATCCAAGGAAGGCAAACATCACAACTTGGCAGACAGATTGTTAAATGTGGACAGAAGATTTGCTCAGATATAAGAGACGCATAGACCTGGCTGTGGGAGTTGTAGATTTGAACAAAAGTACTCAAATATTAGGGCACCAATCACATCCGCGAGATAAATCGTAGCGAGTGGACAGGAGATCCCCACAAATCTAGATGCGCGAAAATCGTAGCGAGTGGACAGGAGATCCCCACAAATCTAGATGCGCGAAACGAGTTTGAGTCAGCTGTTTGTTCAGTCTAGTGTTTCTCATCTGTGTCTCCACAGGGAATTTGAAATTGGCAGATACACGTCAGTGCTCTAGAGAGTTTATTGGTGAACTGAGTAAAAGGTCTACGAATCACGCATGTTTCCGGAAAATTAAGCGCAAGGGCTACAGCGATCGAGACAAGAACGCGAATTATACGAAGTCTCAAAAACGTCTGAAATTGTAAAAGTATCATGTGTAACATGTCAGAATTGATATATTACGAGATTGAGGTGCTTTACATGGCTACATAAAGTCCTCTTTCAGAACAGCCTAAATAGCTTCGCATATGTTGGGTATGATTTCACTCCATACTTGTTTCGAAACTGCGTTACAAAATTCTAGATCCTTGGGGTGTCTCTGGCTACCAGGAACTTTGTCATCGCCAGCCTCTCATGTGGAGAAATTGCTGTCGTCAAAGAAGTATTTTTTCGTATCATACGAGAAATTGTGAAGGATAAGAGATAATTATACGTTTCCCAGTCCATCCGAAAATATGTACGTCAGTCGTCGGGTACGCCGTGAAACCCAAGAGGTAAATGTATGTGCGAAAATTACCTTCACTGAAGCAGCCACTGTCTAGAAAATTTTGATCGGTATTTCCGTTTTCTTCAATTTTGTTTCCATTTTTTGTGTAACACAGACCACAACAAATTTTCTCCATTACGAATTTACACTCTGAGGCTGCAAGAATGTAATCGCTTGCCGCTGAAATTTCTTTCTTAGACCGACAGATGGCGGGCGAGCAGTAGATTGGAAGTAGTGTCGTATGCACTCACGACATTTGCAGCAATTTGTAACATGCAAATAAATTTGCATAGGCTGATCAGTGCGTGTGCAAGGACAAAAAAGGTTGCTATCTTTATATGGAGAGTTGGAAAATTTGGATATGTATTTGTTACGTTAAAAATATATATATATATCCAACCTCTAAATGATTGCGCAAAGGAATATTAAAGTGCCAGAACTTAATGTAAGATCAAAAACAGAACAACTACAAATTTTTAAAACTTCACAGATCTCTAATACAAAGAACAAATACATCAAAGATACTTGTACACATAAAACAGAAACTGACATGAACTTGTAATATTATTTACAATCCCTTAACACTCTCCCAGAAGTTCATAACAAGTTCATATTTCATCACAAAATCAACTCAGTCTTTATTTTCATTAGTTACTTCCATCCCAATCAAAGTTTTCATTCTCGATAGCTTCTTTGCTGATAGCCATTAGTAAGAACGTCAGCTGCCTGAACTTGTGTTGAAACATACTCGACATTGATCTTCTTCTTATTGGCTAACTGTCATACATACTGATAGCATGTTTGAATATGCATAGAGCATTCATAGAATCCTGCACCTTTGATATATTTAATAGCACTTTGATTGTCAATGTGTAAAGTAGGAACTGAACTCTTTTCAACAATGTCAATATCTTTCAATAAAAGATCAAGCCATACTAAAGATTCACTTGCCTCACTGGCAGCAACAAATTCAGTTTCCATTGATGATTGTGCGACACATTTCTGTAGTTTACTTTTTCACATTACTGGTCCACAACATAACTTCATTAAAACTCCACTTAACGAACGTCTAGTCAATATTTCACCTGCATAATCAGCATCGCTATAACCTTCTATAGCAGAATTGTTCGTTTTCCTATACTGAATTCCATCATTTATTGTACCCTTCAAATAGCGAAGAATTCGTTTAATTAATTTTAGGTGTGTTTCAGTAGGCGAATCTTGTGCTCTTGAAGCAACATTTACAGCATAAACTAGATCTGGATGTGTTCCCAGTGTTAAATATGTGAGACTGCCTATAATTTCTCGGTAAGTGTCGGTATCGGTAGCTGGTGGTGAATTACCAGGTATACATCCAGGATCAGTTGGTAATGATATTGGCTTTGCATCAGTCGTATGATACCTGGCTAACACTTTTCACATGTGCAGTCTGATTAATCTTCATACAAGCATAAAATCTTTGGACTTGCAAGCCAAGATAACAATCCACTTCACATACTACCATATCAAACTCGTCATGTAATTGTTTTGTGTAATTATGAACTATTTCACCAGGTCCCATTATCAATCCATCATCCACTTGAAATAAAACGATTAAATTTTCATTAAAATACAAACAAGGATCAGCACTACTCTCTCGCAAATTTGATTTCTTAAGGTGTAACTTTAAACACTCACACCAAGATTCTGTTGCTTGCTTCAGTCCATACAAGCTTCGAAGCAATTTGCAAAAACGGCTTATGCCATCATCTTAACCTTGTGGTTGTTGCATGTAATTTCTTCCTCCAGTTTACCATTCAAGAATGCTGTTTTAATGTCAGATTGTTTGATTTTCCAATTTCTTTGCACAGCAACACACAAGAGGGCTCTCAGAGTTTCAAACCTAACGACAGGGCTGAAAGTTTCAGAAAAATCAAGCCCTGGCTGTGGCTAAACCCTTTTGCAACTAGCCTAGCTTTGTGCTGTACAATGTCATTGTTATTATCCAATTTAATTGCAAACACCCATCGATTTCCAATAGCCTTTCTTCCAGCTGGTAAATCAACTAATTTCCAAGTACCAACCTTTTGATGTGAGTCCATTTCTTCATCCATTGCAGCTTTCCAATTTTCTACATCTGAGGATTTCACTGCTTCATCATAGTTCTTTGGAACTTCTCTCAGCATCATCATCTTGGGTCGCTCAGGTTCATCTAGATAACGCATCGGTCTTCAAATTGTTTCCTGTCCCTCAAAACTTGATGACCATCTGCATTTTCATTCTCTTCTACATGATCTTGATAATCCAGTCGTGTAATATTTTGTTTTGATATTTCGTCATCATTAGTATCAGATGTTTCTGTATCATTCATAGTCGGTAAGTCAACTAATTTCGTAACATCACTCTTCAATGATTGCTTCAATATTTCATCCTTGAATTTTACATTTTGGCTAACAATACCTGAATGCCTATCTGGAAGGTATACACGATAGCCACAGTCATCATAACGAACTATATAACCTTTCAAAGATTTGGCATCAAACTTTCTCTGTTTCTGTGCTGGAATCCAGACAAAACATTCTGTCTCAAATACTTTTAGATGATTAAACTGACTCTTCCTTCTCAAAAATAATTCTACTGGTGTCTTTTCTTTAGCCATTGTTGGCCCAGTACGGTTTAGAGTATCAGAAGCTGCGAGTACAGCTTGTCCCCATAAAGCTTTTGGAATATGCTTTGCTGACTGAAGCCATGAACATACCATTTCGCAGATAATCCTGTTTCCACGCTTAGCAACTCCATTTTGCTGTGGTGTATATGGCACAGTCAAAGAATGTCTCAATCCAATTGACTCAGCATATCGTCTCACATCGTTATTTTCAAACTCCTTGCCACCATCAGTCCACAGTTCTTTAATGGTACATTGAGCTGTGTTTTCACCATCTCAATAAATATTGGCAACTTCTCGTTTAACTCAACCTTTTTCTGTAAAAGATATGTCACTCTGAAGCTGAGAAGTTATCTTTAAAAACAAGAAAATATCGATGGCCAGCTAAATCATTTTCTTCCATTGGACTACAGACATCAGCGAAGATTAATTCACCTGGGCTAGTTGACTTGTCAGCTCATGAACCAAAAACTAGCCTATGATGTTTACCTAGCATACAATCTTCACATATTTCATTGTCTAACCTTACATTGATATTATGAGCAGTCAAAAATGTTTGTACATATTGTTTGTTCTGGTGCTCAAATCTTTCATGCCACAATTGAAGAGTATCAGAAGCTTCCTTTACTACACATGACTTTCCTTCCTTAATGACTATCACTGCCAAGCGATAAAGTTCATTCTTGCTTTTGATAGAGCAATAGCAACTGGAATATTGTCTCTGTAAAATGACCATATTTTACCATCATTTTTGATAATTTGATCAATACCTTTTTCTCCAGCCTTTTTAACAGACAATAAATTACAAGAACCATCTGGACAATAACATACATTTCTAAAATATCGTCTGGTCCACTCTCTTCCATTAAAAGTTTCAACTTCAATACGACTACTCCCAAGTGCTTCGATATGCACATCATTTTTAGCACTGTCCATTTTCTGTGGTACATCAAAAGGAGTGTATAAAACATACCAGTCTTGACGATTTGTAACGTGATGTGTCGCGCGACTATCAATGTATCACTTATCACATTCTGATACATCTACATTGGTACGTAAATTACGTACTTTAAACAATGTTTCTTCTGGAATTTCTCGTGACAATGTTTTCACAGCTGATAACGTTGCTGAACCACCACCAGCACTAGGACAGTTCCTGGAGATATGACCTTTGCTTTTGCATTTAAAACACACTATGCCCGTTTTGCAGTCTTTGGAAATGTGTCCAATCTTACCACATGAAAAACATTTCTTCACATCGCGGTGGCTTGAATTTTGCACCTTTTTCACATTACCTAATTTAATTTTGCTTCGTTGCTGTGTAGATACACTTCCCTTGGTTCTTAAACATTGCAGCATCTTCATTTGTTTCTTCTCTGTCTTGAATTGGCAGCCCATAATTCAAACACCTTTTCCGTAGTTTATGGCATGTTTTCTCAGCTTGAGGTAGATCATGCTAAGCTAAATAAATGTGATCAAATTCTCTTGGCAGCGTCTGAAGCAAACGTGCACACATATCAGCTCCCTCTGTTGGTTTATTTAGCATAGGCATCTTTATTCGTACTTTATCAAATTTTGCTAAATGACCTTGCATACCGCCTAACCACTCCCATTCGATACTGTGAAACTTATGTCGCCACAAGTCGATATTTTCGTCAGACTAAATATCATAAATCTGGTGTAATTTATCCTAAACATCTTTTGCAGTTTCACATGTAGCTACTCGAAGTAGCGGTTTTGTTTCTAGTGACAAAACTAGACGTTTCTTCGCTTTTGAATTCGCTTTCGTCCAAGCACTTAATTTCTTTAGACAATCTTCAACATTTGTTTCTGGTTTCACAAAAGATCCGCTTACAACATCGTAAACATGGTCACATTCTAAGACAGCCTTCATGAGAATTCGCCAGGTACCCAAATTTTCTTCGCCATTTAATTTTTCAACCTGTTGTTTTTCTTTAGTCACGATATTTTGCCCTTATTTTCTGTTTACGCTTACAAACACGTCAAATAACTTCGTAAACTGTCTGCAAAAAGGATGATCGCGTCACAAGCCGTCTGCTTGAATTAGTCGATTCTGACAATTATACACTCCTGGAAATGGAAAAAAAACACATTGACACCGGTGTGTCAGACCCACCATACTTGCTCCGGACACTGCGAGAGGGCTGTACAAGCAATGATCACACGCACGGCACAGCGGACACACCAGGAACCGCGGTGTTGGCCGTCGAATGGCGCTAGCTGCGCAGCATTTGTGCACCGCCGCCGTCAGTGTCAGCCAGTTTGCCGTGGCATACGGAGCTCCATCGCAGTCTTTAACACTGGTAGCATGCCGCGACAGCGTGGACGTCAACCGTATGTGCAGTTGACGGACTTTGAGCGAGGGCGTATAGTGGGCATGCGGGAGGCCGGGTGGACGTACCGCCGAATTGCTCAACACGTGGGGCGTAAGGTCTCCACAGTACATCGATGTTGTCGCCAGTGGTCGGCGGAAGGTGCACGTGCCCGTCGACCTGGGACCGGACCGCAGCGACGCACGGATGCACGCCAAGACCGTAGGATCCTACGCAGTGCCGTAGGGGACCGCACCGCCACTTCCCAGCAAATTAGGGACACTGTTGCTCCTGGGGTATTGGCGAGGACCATTCGCAACCGTCTCCATGAAGCTGGGCTACGGTTCCGCACACCGTTAGGCCGTCTTCCGCTCACGCCCCAACATCGTGCAGCCCGCCTCCAGTGGTGTCGCGACAGGCGTGAATGGAGGGACGAATGGAGATGTGTCGTCTTCAGCGATGAGAGTCGCTTTTGCCTTGGTGCCAATGATGGTCGTATGCGTGTTTGACGCCGTGCAGGTGAGCGCCACAATCAGGACTGCATACGACCGAGGCACACAGGGCCAACACCCGGCATCATGGTGTGGGGAGCGATCTCCTACACTGGCCGTACACCACTGGTGATCGTCGAGGGGACACTGAATAGTGCACAGTACATCCAAACCGTCATCGAACCCATCGTTCTACCATTCCTAGACCGGCAAGGGAACTTGCTGTTCCAACAGGACAATGCACGTCCGCATGTATCCCGTGCCACCCAACGTGCTCTAGAAGGTGTAAGTCAACTACCCTGGCCAGCAAGATCTCCGGATCTGTCCCCCATTGAGCATGTTTGGGACAGGATGAAGCGTCATCTCACGCGGTCTGCACGTCCAGCACGAACGCTGGTCCAACTGAGGCGCCAGGTGGAAATGGCATGGCAAGCCGTTCCACAGGACTACATCCAGCATCTCTACGATCGTCTCCATGGGAGAATAGCAGCCTGCATTGCTGCGAAAGGTGGATATACACTGTACTAGTGCCGACATTGTGCATGCTCTGTTGCCTGTGTCTATGTGCCTGTGGTTCTGTCAGTGTGATCATGTGATGTATCTGACCCCAGGAATGTGTCAATAAAGTTTCCCCTTCCTGGGACAATGAATTCACGGTGTTCTTATTTCAATTTCCAGGAGTGTATATCACATCAATGCTAATCTCGACCACGCTCCTTTGCTACCATGTTAGGATAAAAAAATATATATCCAACGTCTAAATGATCGCGCAAAGATTTATTAAAGTGCCAGAACTTAACGTAAGATGAACAATAGAACAACTATATATTTTTTTAAACTTCACAGATCTCTAATACAAAGAACAAATACATCAAACATTACCTTTGCATCAAAGATACTTGCACACATATAACAGAAACAAATATGAACTTGCAATGTTATTTACAATCCTTTAACAGTATTGTACCACAAAGACTACATTTTATAGGAGACACAGAAAGTAGAGATAAAAGTCAAAACAAAATTCTTGACAATGGAGTAAAGATTTAGTACGCCGCGCAGCAACGAAATGCGGGGAAAAAGCATCGTTTCGTACATGCTCGCTTCCAATAATGCCTTCGTCATTCTACTGTGAATTTGACTAAGGTGTGTAGTTGGGGTTATCAAATTCCTCGTACAGATTGTTGATAGACTTCAGACAGGGAATTTGAAACTCCCATATACTTAGTAACAAAATGAAAAGTACCTCACTGACCACTCCTATAATTTATTAAAATATATGGAGTCCAAAACACATCTAAAAGTATATAAACATTCAGAATGCGATTTTAACTCTGCAGTGGTTTGTGTGTTGACATGAAACTTTCTGGCAGATTATACCTATGTGTCAGACCGAGACTCGAACTTGGGCTCGTTCCCTTTAGCTGGAAAGTGTACTGTGGTGTCACCGCTAGACACCACACTTGCTAGGTGGTAACTTAAATCGGCCGCGGTCCTGTAGTACATGTCGGACCCGCGTGTCGCCACTGTGTATTCGCAAACGTAGCGCCACCACAGGGCAGGTCACAAGACACGGACATGACCTCGCCCCAGTTGTACGGACGACATAGCTTGCGACTAGACCTACCAAGTATTCCTCTCATTTGCCGAGAGACAGATTAAATAGCCTTCAGCTAGTCCATCGCTACTACCTAGCAAGGCGCCATGTGTATCAGTGCTAATTGCTTACTACTACTCACGAGATGTATTTCAACAAGAAGAACATCATTAAAAGTTAAGTAATCTACCCAATACGTTCTTTTCTTTATAGTTTTCATCCAGTCTCCTGTTTCAGAATTTACGCCCGTCTGCGTTAGTTTCGCGTGCACCTAGCCACTCATTGTGTCGAGACCTTAGGGAATCGACACAACATGTACTACCAACTTAATTAGCCAAGCATGATTCATGACCCATCCTCACAGCTCTACTTGTGCCAGTACCTCATCTCCTACCTTTCTGACTCCACAAAATCTGTTCTGTGGAATGTGCGGAACTGGCATTCCTGGAAGAAAGAATACTGCAGAGACGTGGCTTAGCCACAGCCTTGGGGGAGGTTTCCAGAATGAGATTCTGACTGTGCAGTGGATTGCCCACTGATATGAAACATCCCACCAGATTGAAACTGTGTGCTGGTATGAGACTCGAACTCAGAACCTTTACCTTTTGCAGGCAGGGGCTCTACTAAGTGAGCTGCCCAACCACGACCCAGAAACCATCTTTACAGCTCTAATTCCACCGGTACCTCAGCTCCTAACTTCCAGAATTCACTGAAGGTCTTCTGCAAGACTTGCAGGACTAGCACTACTTGAAGAAAAGATACCCCAAAAAATGGCTCTGGGCACTATGGGACTTAACAGCTATGGTCATCAGTCCCCTAGAACTTAGAACTACTTAAACCTAACTAACCTAAGGACATCACACAACACCCAGCCATCATGAGGCAGAGAAAATCCCTTACCCCACCGGGAATCGAACCCGGGAACCCGGGCGTGGGAAGCGAGAACGCTACCGGACGACCACGAGATGCGGGCAAAAGATACCCCAGAAACATGGCTTAGTCACAGTCATTACACATATTACCAACTAACTTGATGATACCTTGCAACTGCTAAATATGTATGGGAATTGGATATACGTCATAATCTCCTTTTCCCTGCATATTTGCATATCTCATCCTATCTCCTTTCTTTGTTCATCTCCTCCTACTACTCTTCTCCTTGTCCATCACCTTCTCCCCCTCCCTCTGTCTATTTCTTCCATCCCTATCTTCCTTCACCTCCTCACTCCCACTCTCTCAATCCATCTCCTCCTTCCCCTCCTCTATGTCCATTTCTCTCCTCCTCCCCCCATTCTTTGTCAATCTCCTTTCCCCTGTTTGGTCTACTAAGTACCACATGAAATAACTTAGACTTCTATATTTTGTCTTTTCTGTCCAGTAGTTTTTCAGTTTTTCCCTATGTTTATTCTTCTTTCTTCTGTCCTTACTGTACCTGAATTTTTCATTGTTTTCTCCTGTAGGCCCTTCAAAACAATTTTACTTTTTCTCTGAACTTTTATCTCCTCCTATTTCTTCCTCCATTATTTCCATTTCTCTCCGGTCTGCCTTAATTTCTCTGACCCATGTCACTCATGTTTTTGGGTTTTTGTCCATAAAGTTAAAAGTTCTATTTGTTATCCTCTTTTCATCTACCCAAGTTCACAGACTACAGCTCCTCTCTTCTAATTGTATCTGATATTGTTTCTATTTTTCCATAAATTTCTTTGTTACTCCTTAATTTCCATTTTCCATTCTTATATTTTGCTCCCAAGACTTTTCTGATTATTTTTTCTTTCATTCTTTTCTGTTTCACCTAATTGTCTAGCTGTATTTAACGAAAATCGTATTGAAGCATTAAGCCATTCTGGTTTAACAACAGTGCAATTGTGCCAGAGTTTTGTGTTTATGAAACTAGATTTCTTATTATACAGGTCTTTTGTTAGTTGAAAAGCCACCTCCATTTTCCTTGTTCTTGCTAAGTTAGCTACTTTGTCCAAAGTATTTTTGTATTATTTCATAAAAATATTTAAATTTTATAGTCTTTTTATTATCCACCTATTCATTTCACATGTATTTTGACACCTCCTCTGCATCTGCATATGCAAACCTCTGTTTTTTTTCTAATTATATTTGTAGGCCCGCTTTTGATGCTGTCTCCTGTACCAGGTTTACCCACATTGTTGCATCTTCTATGGAGTCAGCTAAGATGCCAAGATCATCTGCAAGAGCTAAACAATCAAAACTCAGATTATCCCCTTTTCTTCAAATTGTGATTTTTTTAAATTCCGCTTTTTCTATTCTTTTCCTCCAGTCCCTTATTACATTTTCTAGAATAAAACTGCAAAGCAGTGAAGTCAAATCATCCCCTTCTATTACCCCAGTTTAGATTTTAAAAAGCCTTCGAGGTTTCACCTTAACATTTAATTTTGAGTTTTCTTTTCCTTAGTTTGCTTTTTATTATTGCAACTGATTTGTTGTCAGCTCAAAACTCTTTTGAGCTGTTTAGTAATATTCTCACATCAGTCGAATCACATGCTTTTGTTAATGTCTATGAATGCTATATAAATGATTTTGGATCTCGTTCTTCTGTACCTGATTTAAATTTGTTCCGTATAAGATTGTCCTCTTCTAAACCATCCTTGGTATCCCTGACAGCTGATCCAGTTGGCTTTCCAGGCTGTGTTGTAATTCTTTTGACAGAATTTTGTAAATCACTTGAAGGAGGGAAATTACTCTGTAGTTGTCAAGGTCAGTTTTATCTCTTTTTGTGGACTGGGTGTATTAATACTGTTTTCCAGTCTTCTGCTTGGACTTCTGTTTCCCAGACTTCAAGAAAAACTCTGTGTAGCTTCTCGACTGTTCAGGCATCTGCCATTTTTCACATTTGAACCTTAGTTATTGTCATTGCCAGCAAATCCTTGGTTGGGAATTGAAGTCACTTAAAATGAAAAGATAAATTGGTTGCAGTTGTTGTACTGTGGTACAAGAGATATTTCTTGCTGCTGGATCTATGAGGGTAGTAGCTTCAATGATAGTATTCCACACAGTGTTAATCTGCAAATGGGTGGGATTACAAATTTTCAGACAATTCAGATTCCATAGTAGTATTCTAATCATAAACTGATAAGCCACAAACACATCTTTCTTTCTGCTGTTAAAACCGACTACAGGGAAGGAAACAAAACAGCAAATAGATATACACAATTTTTGTTTAAAATTATAGATAACGAGATAGAATATACACTCCTGGAAATGGAAAAAAGAACACATTGACACCGGTGTGTCAGACCCACCATACTTGCTCCGGACACTGCGAGAGTGCTGTACAAGCAATGATCACACGCACGGCACAGCGGACACACCAGGAACCGCGGTGTTGACCGTCGAATGGCACTAGCTGTGCAGCATTTGTGCACCGCCGCCGTCAGTGTCAGCCAGTTTGCCGTGGCATACGGAGCTCCATCGCAGTCTTTAACACTGGTAGCATGCCGCGACAGCGTGGACGTCAACCGTATGTGCAGTTGACGGACTTTGAGCGAGGGCGTATAGTGGGCATGCGGGAGGCCGGGTGGACGTACCGCCGAATTGCTCAACACGTGGGGCGTGAGGTCTCCACAGTACATCGATGTTGTCGCCAGTGGTCGGCGGAAGGTGCACGTGCCCGTCGACCTGGGACCGGACCGCAGCGACGCACGGATGCACGCCAAGACCGTAGGATCCTACGCAGTGCCGTAGGGGACCGCACCGCCACTTCCCAGCAAATTAGGGACACTGTTGCTCCTGGGGTATCGGCAAGGACCATTCGCAACCGTCTCCATGAAGCTGGGCTATGGTCCCGCACACCGTTAGGCCGTCTTCCGCTCACGCCCCAACATCGTGCAGCCCGCCTCCAGTGGTGTCGCGACAGGCGTGAATGGAGGGACGAATGGAGACGTGTCGTCTTCAGCGATGAGAGTCGCTTCTGCCTTGGTGCCAATGATGGTCGTATGCGTGTTTGGCGCCGTGCAGGTGAGCGCCACAATCAGGACTGCATACGACCAAGGCACACAGAGCCAACACCCGGCATCATGGTGTGGGGAGCGATCTCCTACACTGGCCGTACACCACTGGTGATCGTCGAGGGGACACTGAATAGTGCACAGTACATCCAAACCGTCATCGAACCCATCGTTCTACCATTCCTAGACCGGCAAGGGAACTTGCTATTCCAACAGGACAATGCACGTCCGCATGTATCCCGTGCCACCCAACGTGCTCTAGAAGGTGTAAGTCAACTACCCTGGCCGCAAGATCTCCGGATCTGTCCCCCATTGAGCATGTTTGGGACAGGATGAAGCGTCGTCTCACGCGGTCTGCACGTCCAGCACGAACGCTGGTCCAACTGAGGCGCCAGGTGGAAATGGCATGGCAAGCCGTTCCACAGGACTACATCCAGCATCTCTACGATCGTCTCCAGGGGAGAATAGCAGCCTGCATTGCTGCGAAAGGTGGATATACACTGTACTAGTGCCGACATTGTGCATGCTCTGTTGCCTGTGTCTATGTGCCTGTGGTTCTGTCAGTGTGATCATGTGATGTATCTGACCCCAGGAATGTGTCAATAAAGTTTCCACTTCCTGGGACAATGAATTCACGGTGTTCTTATTTCAATTTCCAGGAGTGTATATGAGAAAAGCGATTTGTCTAATAGATACCCTGCTGATGTAGTAAAAAATTGACTGCAAGAAAGGAATAAAAAAGCACACAGCAAAGCACACCACAGCATTTTCTTTCTTGTAGTCGATTTTAACAGAAATCTTGTACATTGTTATTTAAAAACATATATAACCTAAATCAGTATGAATATTTATTAGAGTATCATACATCAGTCAAGATCTTTCCGAGATTTTTTGCTAACAGTTCCTCTTTGTTTATTACATATGTATTTATGCACCACATATATTAAAAAGTGTGCTACTGAATGTTTAAATATTTGCAGGAAATTGGTTGAGAGCTTTTGGAGATTTTTGCTAACAACATTTCCCTGTTATATGAAATGCGAAGTTACATCTTCCATATATTTAAAAAAATATGGAATATGTGTTTTCCACTGCTTACTAGAGTATTATGTAATTAAGTAAAGTGGTCAAGAACTTTTCGGAATATTTTGCTAATGATCCCTTCACACACACACACACACACACACACACACACACACACATACACACACATTTATATATCATCATCATCATCATCAGATAGTTCTATCACTTAATGATGTGGAGCTTCCCATTACCAACTGAATCCTACTGTCTTCCTTATATCCCTGTCCCATCTATATGGTGGTCTTCCTCTAGGTCTTTTTAGGGTAAACTTCGCTTCAGTCTAGGACTTGTTTAGACAAATTTCCATCTTTTGTTCGAGCAACATGACCAGCCCACTGCCATTTCTATGTATTCACTCTTTCCATTATGTCAGTGGCCTTCATTGTTCATCTTATTTCAACTGCTCTCTTCCTGTCTATTTCGTGTAATCCAACCTTGGTCTTTCCATTTGTCTTTGGGCTACTGTTATCTTCCTAACAATGAACTCATTTAATGTCAATGTTTCACAACCATAAGTTATTACTGGCAATATACATTGGTCAAAACTTGATTTCTTCAGTTCAACTGACATATTAGATTTCAAAATCTCCCATAAGCTAGCCAGCCCAGTTTAATTCATCTTAATATTTCTGGTTTTAAATCTCCTTTCATGTTTATCAGTTGACCCAGATAGATATATTCTGTCACTCTTTCGAGTTGTGTACTTCCAACTGGTATACTTCCCTCAGGTGTCCATTCATTGATCGTTATCTTGGTTTTATGAATGTTCATTTTTAGTCCAACGTCAGAGCACACTAATCTAAGTTTGTCAAATAACACTTGAAGTTCTTCTATGTCATTTACAAATAGGACAATATCACCTGGAAACCTCAAGTTGTTCATTCTTTTTCTGAGAACTTGAATTCCATTTTCTTCTCAATTCAGTTTAGACATGGCTTTTTCTAAGACTGCTGAAAATAGTTTGGAAGATATAGAATCACTTTGCTTTACACCCTTTTCAATGGGAAATTCATCAATATCTTCCGCAATGGACAAAAAGGCTGTGGAGGTTTTGTAAATGTTATGTAGGATTTGATATAACCGTGTTCTACACCTTGTTCTTTTAGAGCCGCAAACATGTCTGGGTGACTGATCGAATTGGAGGCTTTTGCAAAGTCTATAAAAGCAAGGCAAAGGGAATAATGGTACTTATTTGTTCTGCTAAATATTTCCCAAAACGTGAAGACATGGTGAACTGTGCTAAATCCTCATCGGAAACTGGCTTGATCAATGGGTTGAGCCTGTATAATGTAGAGCTCAATCTAGTAGTCAAGATCCTAGTGAAAACTTTGACACTATGGAGAGTAAGCTGATACGGCGAAAGTTCTTTATATCTTTGCTACTACCTTTCTTATGTATTAGGATTATTTTGATTTTATTCCAGTCTCTTAGTTATGTTCCACAGTGGAAACAACCTGAAAATATCTTAGCTAAATGCTTTAGGGATTCCTCATCCACCAGCTTCAGAACACTACTTTGAGGTCATCACTATCTGGAGCAGTCCCTTTTCTCATATTGCCTATCGCCTGTTTGACTTCTGCTGGGAGTATTTCTGGAATTTTGGAGACAGAAGCATCCAATTCATCTAGGATCAAGGTATCATCATCGATTTTACTGTATAGGTTAGTACAGAAATTTCCAATATATTCAAGTTTTTTTCCTTGTCTGTAATTTGGCCTTCATCTGTGTCTAATGCTATTAGCCAATTCCTTTCAATCATAAGCATTCGATTGGCTTTCTTTAAACTAGATTTATTCTCAAGACTGGCTTTTAGTGTGTCTTCTTCATACTTCTTGATGTCGTCTTCCATGCTCTTTCTCTGAGCTTTGCACAGCTCTGCATATTCTGTCATCTGTAACAACTTTCATTCTTCTTCTCTTGTCCATCAAACCTGCTGTTTTATTTGTCAGTTTCTTGGGTTGGTTTTGAGATTTACATTAGCCACCCACTTCTTCAGCTGTCGTGATTAGTACCTTTGATACTTCTTCTGCTTCACATTCTTTTAATTTTCTCTGAATTCTTTCTTGAAATTCCTCTTTCCACTCTTTAAGATTTCTGACATTTAAAATTTTACTTTTTCGTTTAATTAGTTTGAATCTTTCATATTTTGTATTAAATTCATATCTTGTTCTTACTAATCGATGATCACTGCTTGTCTTGAGAACCTGTTTAACACAGTATATCTTTAATGTTTTGAAGCCTATTGGTGAGAATGAAGTCTATCTCGTTTTTCACATCAAAGTTAGTACTCCTCCACGTCCATTTGCGACTTGAGTGCTTCTTGAGAAACGTATTCATAATAGGTGTTTTCATGCAATCTGCAAATTGTACCAATCTCACATCTCCATCATTTCTTTCGTCTATTCCATATTTTCCATTAATTGAATCACCTTCTTTGTATGTTCCAACTTTTGCATTAAAGTCTCCAATTATGAATTTAAAAAACAATGTCCATCTTTCTCATAGGTTTCCTTGAGACATTCGCAGAAAGATTCTATCTGTTCATTTGAGTGGCTCTTATACCCGTCTGATATTTTTAGGACTAAGAGTGCATTCTGCTTGAAATTACTTCTAATACTGTTATCTTGTCAATAATGGTTTTGTTTACTAAAAATCCAACTCTATTTAATTTTCCATTTGGTTCTCCACAGCAACATAAGAGATTCCCTGAATTCAAGCGAAGACAGTTTTCGACTTTGTGGCGCACTTCACTTAAACCAACGATGTCCCAATTAATTTTCTCTAGTTCCACTTCCATTTCCATTAATCTCTCATCCCCCACTAGCGTATAAAATTGTATATACATATTTGAAGGCATTGCTTCTCTTGTTTTGTAGCCTTAGGATTTTGTGACACTAAAGCAGCTCCATCCCAGAGATTCGAATGTGGGGCTATTTTAACTCCAGAACATTTTACCTTACTGGCATACATCATGACTCGAAGGTGAGAAGCATAATCACCACACTTGCTTCAGAATTGTTGACGATATAACTTTCCAGGCTGCCCCTGACATGAGGTACAGATGCCTTTGGCAGGCTGCTCCTCTGGAGTACAGACGCCGCCTATACATGAGAAGTATAGGTTGGAAAATAAAAGACCCTTAGCCTTGAAATCTAATATCGTTGTGGTTCGAAAAGAACATGAGTTGGCCGAGTATAGCCAGATAGGAAAGATAAAAGTGAGGAGCCAAGCATAAGTAAGTGGAAGCAATGCCAGGACTCAGATCGGGGCTGATAGGTGCTGAAAAGTTTGTGGGACAAATGTTGCATGGGACAATGAGGGGCATAATATGACATTGGTTTTTTGTTGCTAGGTGGGGACGCTTTGAAGATATGAAGGTCAACTTTGTTTTTTTTTAATGGGATGCAATAGTCTAGTACTTATTTTCTGATAGCAGATATCGAGAGGAATCCAATGGTGTGTAACAGTAAGATCTTTGAAGGTCAACGAAGGTCACAAAGGTGGCCTGAACGTCCATTTACAGATGGTGCTCGAAGTGATGACCACTGGTCTCAATGTAGTACTGCAACCTTCTTGTCATGGATTGAGTGGTATTCCTTATCACATTGGCCCTTATCGAAGCACATACTCTGACAGTTCTCTTTCACATATCTTCAGGGATAGTTGGAAATGTCTTTACAAACAATGTCTTTTACGAATCCCCACAAGAAAACAATCCAGAAGCGTCAAGTCTGGCAAACGAGCTTCCACGACACATCTCCTCCGCATCCAATCCAACTCTCTGCAACTCATTTCTAGCCATCAGCGAAAAATGTGCCAGACACCCATCGTGTTGATACCACATTCTGTTTCTTGTTCCTAAAGGTATTTCTTCCAATAACAGACCCAATGTTTCTTGCAGGACTGTTGTGTACCTCCTACCATTAAGATTCCCTTCGATGAAATAGGTGCCTATAATTCTGTCCTCAAGAATCACCGACCACAGTTTTTGGAGTGCAACTAGCTGCAGCCAACATGGATTTTCAGTTGCCCAATTATGCATGTTATGCAAATTACCATTTCCATGCTTCTTGAGTGTAGCCTCATCAGTAAATAAAATCAAATTAATAAATATGTCATCCCTCTGAATCTGAAGTTGAGCCCATTGGCAGAATTCAATGCGTTGCATACAATCTGTAACAGTTAATCCTTGGTGGAGACTGATGTCGTAAGAATGATATTTATGGCAATGCAGAACATGAACAACACTACTCTAGCTCATGCCAGATTCCCTTGCTGTTTGACACGAACTAACACAAGGATCTCGAACCACTATGGCAAAAGTACCAATTTCCGATTCCTCGTTAGTAACTTTACTTTGCCGGTTATGTTTCCGATGCATTAAAGATCCAGTTGTTCTCAATTTATCATACACACATTTAAATGTACGACATGTAGCATGAGTACGTTGAGGATATCTTTCAAGGTATAAGTCTCCAGCCCTCACTGAATTTTGTTGGCATTCTCTGTAAATGAGAAGCACATCGACTTGTTCTTCGAAGGAATACATCATTCACATTCGCTTGATTCGACGATACTAGTCTTACCACTCCTATTAGTGTTATATTGCGAAACCGTCGAATGGTGTTTACATGTCAATGGCACGTTACATGGATACGCCGTATTCGGCGAATATTTACTATTTTCACGATATATGAGAGACATCTGTGTCCTCGGTGGCTCAGATGGTTAGAGCGTCTGCCATGTAAGCAGGAGATCCCGGGTTCGAGTCCCGGTCGGGGCACACATTTTCAGCTGTCCACATCGAGGTATAACAACAACACCTATCAGCAGCTGAGGTTGTCAGTTAGTCATCATTTATTTCAGGGAAAAGCTGCACGGTCATCAACAATAACTGTTCTTTCGAGAACAAGTTACTGTCTTTGTATATATAGTTAAAGGCTACCCAGCCATTGACCTTTGTCTGTGCGATTGTGCACAGGTTGCCCAAACTCTTACGGGAATCGCCAGCGCGTGCGCGAGTAATGAGTGGGTGGGCAAATGTCTATAAGGTAGAATACATATGTAGAATTGTGGACAGTTGGGAATGTGAGTCTCACGGGAAGCGTGCAAGGGATAAGTCCCTGCAGTCGCGCTAATCATCTGTGTCCTCGGTGGCTCAGATGGATAGAGCGTCTGCCATGTAAGCAGGAGATCCCGGGTTCGAGTCCCGGTCGGGGCACTCATTTTCAGCTGTCCACATCGAGGTATAACAACAACACCTATCAGCAGCTGAGGTTGTCAGTTAGTCATCATTTATTTCAGGGAAAAGCTGCACGGTCATCAACAATAACTGTTCTTTCGAGAACAAGTTACTGTCTTTGTATATATACGTATATATCTTGTTGCTTGGTTTAGGTGTCCTTTGTACTTTGGTAATCATTGTCGCTGGTCACTGGTCACTGATACCAATTTCAATGTGAACTTCCTCAAAGAGGTCAGGTCTCTTTGTTGCCATTAGATCCAAGATGTTTCCAGCATGAGTGGGATTTCTAATTATCTGTTCTAGGTAGTTTTCAGAGAATATGTTGAGTAATGTTTCCCACGATGTCTTATGACGTCCACTACGAATAAAACTGTAATATTCCTAATTAATTGTTGGATGATTAATGTCTCCACCAATGATGGCAGTATGATTGGGGGATTTATGTACAAGTGAATTGAGGTTTTCCATAAAGTTTTCAGTTACATCAGGAGACGAATCTGGTGGTTGACAGAAGGATCCAATTATCATTTTCTGACCATTCCTGATATTGAAGCCGGCCGGTGTGGCCGAGCGGTTCTAGGCGCTGCAGTCTGGAACCGCGCGACTGCTACGGTCATAGGTTCGAATCCTGCCTTGGGCATGATTGTGCGTGATGTCCTTAGGTTAGTTAGGTTTAAGTAGTTCTAAGTTCTAGGGGACTGATGACCTCAGAATTTAAGTCCCATAGTGCTCAGAGCCATTTTGAACCTGATATTGAGTCTTGCCCAAACAATCTCACATGCAGGTTCAATTTCTGTCTTGGTGAATTGGACTTTCTTGTCTACTATGACAAATACACCACCTCCATTTCCAATTTGCCCATCCTTTCGATATACACTTAAATTTTCCCTAAAAATCTCACTGATATCATTTTGAGGTTTCAACCAACTTTCTGTACCAAGTATAATGTGAGCTAGATTGTTTCTCATGAGCGCTTCAAACTTTGGCACTTTCTTGCGAATGTGACAGTAATTTACCATAAAGATATTAATACTCTCACCTGTGGGAGGCATTTCTTTCGATCTTACACAGATACTTCTGGTTTACCATAGCTATCGTTATCTGGACTGGATAGGAGTCGCCTAATCTAAAAAACCTTTGTGTGTGCCCCCCCTCCCCCCCACACGCAGTCATCTATCTTAGTAGCAGCCTCTGATGTGTAGTGCACACCAGACACGTTTAGGGGGCCCTACAATTCTCAACCATATTCTTAAGTCCAGGAAGTCGCAGCCTAGCTTGTCACAGAACCTTCAAAGTCTCTGGTTCAGTCCTTCCACTCGACTCAGAACCAAATGGCCACAATCAGCTTTGGGTTAAATAGTGCAAATTCTGAGCTTTATTGAAACTCCATGTGCAAGGCTGCTCTTCTTAACGTTCTCTGCCAGTCGCCAGAATGATCCAAGTATGGCCTTGGAGCCCAGACAAATGGAATCATTTGTTCTAATGTGTGCCACAACCTGTAGTTGGTCGCACCCAGTTCCCTCAAGGTCTACTGTAATACCCCCTTCAACATTGTGAATGAGGACCCAAGGCATAATGAATGAAGCTAGTGTCCTTTCCTGTCCCTTGCTGCCATTTCCCTAAGGGGTGTCATCACTTGGCATACTTTTGAACCTTCGATGATTAATAGACCCTTACCCTTTTGCGTTTGCCTCCTCTTGACATCAGACAAAACAGGTTTCCGCAAAACAGGTGAAGTGAGTACTACTGGCTCAGATTCAGTGAGAGGGAGCACATCAAACTTTTTGGTTGGAGAAATTGGTACAGCACCCTGAGTCCACCCTCGTCCGCACTCACCCTGTGCAGGACGTCTATAAGGCCATAGAAGTATGATCTTTTTTGATTGTGTTTCTGTCCAAACGGCGATTCTGGTAGCTGAAGTCGAAGGTTTTTGTTAGTGGTGTCTTTTGCATTCTAGTGGTGACTGTGGTGATATTTCCATAGTAACTTCCATCCACTAACACGTATTTTTTAATATCTAACCATGAAGTGAATTACTAATGTTCACAGATTTAGATTGAAAAAATTTTTCAATATTACAGAATATTTTCCGAAATATGTTTATCCCCTATTTCACGTTGTTAGTGGCTGAATTTCCAAATACAGTGAAACATAATTTTTTATTGCTACAGAGAAGCCAAATAATACCTTTCATAGAATTAGCTTCAAAAATGCTTCCATAACGAGATAACGTTATAAAACGTTTCATCCTCTATTTAACTCCCTTAGGGGGATTAAATTTCCAAAAACACTGAAACTTAGGTCCATGTACTTTTTATTTCTAACCAAGAAGTCAAAAAGTAGTTTTCATAGATGTAAGTTTAAAAAGTCTTCAGTAGTTCTTTAATAATTATTTATTTTCAAAAAAACTTTCATGCACTATTTTATCCCCTTAATATTAGAAATTATAAAAATGGTATGTTCAAAATTGCCTTAATAGCGACATATTTTCAAAAAGACTTTCATCCCCTTTTTCATTTCCTTTGGAGTGGATTTTGGACAGTCTGTTCTTAAACAATAACTACAGTATAAGATCCACAACACCTCCAAATTTCAAGTTTCGATACTGAGCAGTTTGGATTTGGTGATGAGTCAGCGAATCTTTCTGGCCCTGTTTCACCCCCTTAGGGGCTGAATTACCAGAAACAGTGAAATACATATTTTTCATTTCTAACTGAGAAGCAAAATACCAGATTTCAAGATTTAGCTTTAAAGATACTTTCACAATGAAATTCTTTCATAAAATATTTTATTCAGTGAAAAATGCATTTTTTTAAAATTTGTAATCTGGAAGCCACATGAACATTTACATACCTTTAGCTTTAAAAATACTTTCATTATGAAATAGTTTCATCAAACATTTCGTCCCCTATTCTCTGCTTTAGGGACTGAATTTCCAAAAACACTGAAACACATATTTTTTTATTTGTAATTGAGAAGTCAAATGCCAATTTTAATAGATGTAGCTTCAAAAATTCTTCATTAGTTCTTTAATAATGATTTTTTTTAAAAAGTCTCTCACTGTTTCACCCCTATGGGATTTAAATTTCTAAAAATGCTAAAACACATATGTTTTTATTTCTGACTGAGTATCCAAATAACGATTTTCGTAGTTCTAACTTCAAAATTAGCTTAATAGCGTCATTTTTCAAAAAATCTTTTATCCTCTAGGGGAGGAATTTCGAATTTTTATCCTTAGCAGTTTGTGCTGGGTAGTGATGAGTCATTCAGTCAGGACATTGCCTTTTATATGCATAGCTATATTTTGATATATCATATATATTAAATATAATTTGCCTATGACCATCGTATCGCTTATTACAGTATTGTGTAAAAAATTAAAGTAAATCATTCAAGAACTTTTCTACAGTTTTGCTCATAGCATTTCCATTTATACTGTATAGTGCACACACACACGCACACACACACACACACACACACACACACACACACACACACACACACACATACACACACACACACATTACTTCCTGTTTGTATAATGCATGGCATCATCCACATTTTGTGAGATGCATTACACCTTTCATTGTGTATATTTGGACTTGTTGCTCATCTCTTTAATCTAACTCTACCAAAGGTAGTATTTAAGAGGAGTAGAAATATGGGAAATAAATTCTGAAGAATATGTCCTGTTGGAAGTTTACATCCAGAGAATGAGGTCAGGACATCCAACACTGAACAATGTTCTTCACCACCTAGTGCTTCCAAGAAGAAGCTTGTGAACAGTAATGAAGTGTACAGTGAAACCAGTGTGAGTGATATCAGTGTAATATTATGTATAACTGTATTAAAAACAATGTTGTATCAAACTGCATGTTGTAATTTGTTTGGTGTGGAGATAATAATTTCCGAAAATGTCTTCAAAAGATATGGTTTAGTTTTTAGTCTGACAGTCTCTTGTTCGTGTTGTGAGAGTATGAAAGAGTTTTGGACATCTGAAAAATGTAAAAACAATGGTATTTTTAGATGAACGTCACATATTTCTATGGGCTAAGATGCATCAGGAAAGGACCTAGGGCTGGAAAAACTGGTTGTGCTCTTATGAATCTGCCATGCCTCTCTACTAATGTTTTAAGACACACAGATGATTTAGGGAAAACAGTAAATATAATTGCAGAAGACTCAATGAAATCTGCAACAGCGGTAGCAGTTGTAGAAAATTATGGAAACAATGGCATTTGCATAGCACTTGACGGATCGTGGCAGAAAAGGAGCTATCAATCTAAACATTCTTGAGCAGCTACCATATGTATCAATACTGGGAAAGTGCTTGATGTTGAAGTATTGTCAAAACATTGCCATAGATGCACAGAAGTGGGTACCAATAATGAAAAGAAACAACTGCATGAACGCAACTATTGGAAGAGATATGAGAGATCCAGTGGAGGAATAAAAAGTGTCTCAGCTGTGAAGATCTTTCAGCACACTCGAGGATGTTGGGATCATTATCCTAAATTCATTGGTCATGGTGATTCCAGTTCATTTAAATCAATAACTGACAGCAGCCACACTGATGATCTAACACCACAAAACTCAGAATGTGTCATGTGCAGAAACGAATGGTTACCCAACTGTGTAAAACAGGGCAGAATTCATCTAGCAAAAAAGGTTGAAAATGCAAGACTAATAGAGGAGTTTCACTGACAAAACAATCAGCTAAATGAATCCTATGGCCAACCCATTAGAAACAGTACAAATAACAATGAAGGAATGAGAAAAGCATTATGGGCAACATTTTTCCACAAGACGTCAAGTGGTGAGAATGCACTACACGACTTGCATTCAGTTGGGTTAAATATTGCAAAGCTGAGGCAGCAGGAACCGAATACATCCACCTATAGAAACACAATCACTGAAGTTGATGGAGCAGTAATAAAGCCAGTATCTAGAGATCTAGCACGTCTAGATATTCTGAAGAACTGTCTCACAGGAAAAACTCAAAATATAAATAAGTCTGTCAACAATGTTGTATGGACCAGGGTGCCAAAAAACGTATTTGTAGTCTTGAAAACACTGAAGATCGGTGTCAATGATACTGTGATCATGTCCAGTGATGGAAATTCACGCAAGATCTGAAGCAATTTGCACTTAAGTCTGGCCATAATACAGAAGCAATCCTATAAGAAGTGGATGACAGCGCATCTCCAAGGCAGAAATTATGGTCAAAAATATGAGCAGTAAGATTCCTCAGATGGAGAAAGAGAGTGCATTTGGTTGATCCTCAAGAAGATAAATATTACAAAGCTGGGGAGTTTTAGACTGTCTCTTAATTGAATAGTGAGTTTTCCTTTACTTCAACTTTCAATTGCTATTTCTAAAAAATTACTATTTTTGCAAATTCTTTCCATTATCTCAGAAAATACCTAAGCTATAGCTCTGAAAATTTTACCTCTTATTGACAAAAGGCATTATGTGTATGTGGATCCACAACAGTAGGGATAGCAGTAATAGTTTGATCATAAAAAATGTTTTTAAAAAAATACATACTTTTTAAGAGCTTCATTTAAAAACTCGTGTCTTGATACCTGACAAAGATAGATACTTGATATAAGATCAGTGAGTGTATAAGATATGACTCTATATGGCAAAGTTTAGTTTTATTACCTGGGATAGCTTGAGAGAAAACAGGTACAAATATGTTTAATTTAACATTATCTGGATAGAACATTGGCACTCCCCTTAGGGATTAACAGCTAAACTGATATCTGAGCAAGATGTTGTTGCAAGGCAGAGCAGACTCACAGCTGTGTTCCTTAGGCCTCAGTCCTTTCCAATGGCGCATCACTCACAAGATTTTCTTCATCTGTCACCATTCCACACTCCATAGGTTTAGCTACTGGCTTCAAATAATTGCATTTAAACTGTCATAAGATTTTCTTTGTATAGATAGACTGATTTACAAAAATTCTCTTTGAACTTATTTTAATTTGCATCTCAAGATATGGCATTTGATTTCCAAATACTCTGTCAAACGTTATTTCAAACTTCTGATTTAGCTTGTTCAAAACTTCAGCAGTTCTGCCTATCGTTCTTCCAATAACTAACCCACTATCAATAATCAGTAATATAACGATGATTCTGTCTTCATTATGGTACATACAAGGACCATCAGTGTTAACAAATGCTAATCGCATCAGATAATTTGAGAATTTCTTATTCCAGTTCCTTGAGCTTGTTTTAGACCACAAACTCTTCAGCAGCTTGCAAACCCTATTTATACCATCTTTTAATCCATTGAGTTGGTTCATGTAGATTTCCTCTTGCAGACCACTGTATAGAAATGCTGTCTTTACATCAAAAGTTGATATTTTCATTTTATTTGTAGCCACAAAGCCAAAAAGCAGTCCAATTAATTCATAATGTACGACAGGACCAAAGGTTTCTGAATAGTCCAGTCCTCCCTCTTTTTCAAAACCTCTTGCAACTGGTCTAGCTTCATAACCTCTGTGTTTCATTTTTGCAATACCCAGTGGCCAGTTGAAGGTCTTACATTCTTTGGAAGTCCTGCAGGACTCCAAGTTTTCAATCTTATTAGGGATTAGTGCTCATTAGACATAGTTTTGTATCAGTCTTTGTTTTTCAAGGCATTTTTTATTGAAATGGCAACAAGAATAAATCAACCCACAGGCATTCATAAATCAATTAACAGAACAACAGTTTAAGGAGAGGGGCTCATAAATCACTCAAGTTTTCCCTTGACTGAATGCAACTCACACTAACAAAACGTGCTGATACTCCCTTTGCCCTACTACTTTGGCAGACACGATCAGTAACTGTGCAAAATGTAGGTTCACACAGAAGAATCCAACAATGTGAATTAAAGTGTGAATAGTTCGCACATTAAAACATCATTTACTTTATAGACATACTAAAAAGAAATGGCACTGATTATATTGATGACTGAAATGAGTATGTATGTGCTTGCTGTATCTACAGCAAACAACACCGCAAATCTCATCCAACAAATATAAAGCTGTAAAAATTCTCTGGATGCAATTCAAGTTGACTTGTGTGAAGTGTATCTCATGTCGTTAGTGGAAGTGAAGTATTTTTTATTGTTTAAATATGAGTTTTCTCGTTTCCAACTGTTTATTTTCTGAAGACGAAATTTGAAGCAGTTGCCAAATTATAAACGCACATGAAAATGTTAGTAAATCAGTTTGACAAGAAAGTAAGATATTTAAAGACTGATAATGGGACCGAAATCAAGAATGCTCACACTAAAAATTTTATAGATAAGTTGGGAAGTGTTTCACATCAAGACCAACATGCACACCCTAACAACACAGAAGACCTCAAAGACAAATGTGCACAGTCAGTGCGACCAGCAATATATGCATGAAAACTGAACAGAAGTCCGTGCGCCGAAGCGATAAATTGTGTAAGTTTTACGTTAAATCAAACTGGAAGACATTCAATGAAAAAAGTGCTGCTGAATTATGGTTTGGATTAAAAATAGATCTCACTAAATTAAAAAGTTTTGACTATGACTGCTATGTTTTGATTCAGGATCACAAACGAAGAAAGACTGAAAAGAAACGAAAGAAAGGAATCTTTGTCAGACATTAGATTCGCGTTTGTATAAAATCTACCTACCTGATGAAAAGGACATCCTTACCTCTGATAAAGCCTTTTTGATGAAAGAATAGAAGATAAAGAAAAAACTGCTGTAGTAAAGAATTCCACAAGAGAAAAGAAGAAGAAAACCAGATATCAGATGATTCACTTCGTGATATCTCTGGTTGAATAACACAGAATGGTCTTGCCCCCAAAATCTTAGAAAGCCTGTGAGATTTACAGACTACGAAATGGTTGTGCAATGCATTTGAATGCAAACTTTGAAATGATAGCACAAGTTGAAGCCATTTCTATATCAAATGCCTTGAAAGACAAAGATTGTTACAAAGTAATGTCTGATAAATACAAATCCGTAATAAAATTGAAAACTTGGAGCCTTGTAGAACTTCCAAGAAATGTAAGACCTGCCACTGGGTATTATATATAATGCAACACGGAGATTGTAAAGTCAGACCAGTTGCAAGAGGTTTCAAACAAGAGGAAGAACTGGACTATTCAGAAACCTTTGGTCCTGTCGTACATTATGAATTAATTGGACTGATTTTTGGCATTGTGGCTACAAATAAAATGAAAATAACAACTTTTGATGTAAAGACAGCACTTCTACACAGTGATCTGCAAGAGGAAATCTACATGAACCAACCTGATGGATTAAACGATTGTACAAATGGAGTTTGCAAGCTGCCGAAGAGTTTATAGTCTAAAACTAGCTCCAAAGAATGGGAATAAGAAATTCTCACATTATCTGATGTGATAAGTATTTGTTAACACTGACGATGGTCCTTGTATGTACTATAATGAAGACAGAAGCATCATTATAGTACTGATTGTTGATAATGGGTTAGTTATTGGAAGAAGGATATAATACTTTCTAATTACATCATACACTGTTTCTGTTTCTGGCCTCATAAAATACGGTTGAATAGAAATTGGAATGCAGCTGGCTCATTTTTCTATGCAAATGGTATTTGGCAGTGATGGTTATGACTATACTGAACTGTAAATGAGGTCTTAGGTGAGCACCCTGGTTCTGACTCCAACTGATCGTATCCATTTTGCAAATCCATGGTCATAAAATAATGGCATTGCCCCAGGTTATCGAAAGATTCTGTGATGTTTAGTATTTGGTGAGCACCTGTGACCCTACATTGATTTGATATTAATAGTCAGAACAGACTCTGTAGATCCAACTGCCAAATGAGCTCTTCTCTGGTAAAGTAACTACTGGCGCCTATACTCTCTTCTCTTATTCCACCATGGACTTTTTGTTTTATAAATTCCTTCATCAGCAGTTGAAGATGATGTGGAACTTGGTTTGGTTTCCTTATACCAGTGGTTATTTTCCCATGTACTGAGATCTCTGTCTAACTCTTCTTCCTCCAACACTTCTAGGTTGACTGTCAGAGCACCACATCATAGCTCCACTTCCATTGACCCAGAATTATCTATGCTGATGGAAACTACCGAGATTCTGTCATCCTCTTGCACATACAACAAACTATGGCACACAAATCATTGTGCCTCACCCCAGTTCCTCGTTTTCTGCAAGGATTCAACATACTGACTCTCGAATCTGTTCCTACCTCTGCGCATATGAGCTTCCGCATAAAATGGTTCAAATGGCTCTGAGCAGTATGGGACTTAACATCTGAGGTCATCAGTCCCCTAGAACTTAGAACTACTTAAACCTAACTAACCTAAGGACATCACACACATTCATGCCCGAGGCAGGATTCGAACCTGCGACCGTAGCGGTCGCGCGATTCCAGACTGAAGCGCCTAGAACCGCTCAGCCACACTGGCCGGCAGCTTCCGCATATCTTTTCGTATTTTATACCACAAGTCGAGTCTAAGGGAGTGTGCATGCAGTTTAGATGGCGTTCCTGACGCCTGGGATGTGCCTTGTGCCATTGTGAACACCATACCACAAAGGCATATGCCTCCTGATTCGCCAATAAAATTGCGTCTTACACTACAATGAGTAAGAAAAATTACTAATGGGATTCCACGCGCATATTAGAGAATGCAAATCCCAATTCTTCCATACTGGAAAGCTAACTTAATCGATCACACTGTTTAATTAAGGCTCAATTTCATAAACAGGAAAGACTTTAAACACTTTCTCCTCCCCTGTGGGCCCATTATTTGCCTGCCTTCCACACCTAGTAGCACTGCAAGCAGATCCCTAGATTTCGCAAACTCCAGGTTCTCGAAAAACTGTCTGAACACTCAGTCCTTTCAGTCAATAATCCTCTGGAGCAGACTACCTGGCATTGTCCCTGGCCATTGCCTTCTTTCATCAGCAGCCTTTCACTAGACAGTAGTGCCTACTGCTAGGACAACTTGCTATATTGTTAATGCTCCTGGGATTATGCCTGAAGGAAAGAAAACTCGAGAGAAGTCTCTGAGCCCTAAATGAGACTGGCAGATCCATCCAGAACATTCAGTGTATACTGTTTGCCTGCCCTACAGCAGCATGTTAACTGGGTATGGCCATCTATGCGATAATTCCAAAAGATTCCTGCCGAATCAAAATGAGACTCAGATAATAACTCTTCCAAATAAACGCCTCTTTGACCTGGTAAATGTGTGAAGTAATTGAGAATCATACACTGGACTCAGACATTATCTAAATGCAGACACCCAGGAGAATACATTTGAAGTACAAGAGGATGTTGATACTAACCACTGGTAGTATGGTAGACACTCCAGTAAGCCAGAAGGCAGCAGATTGCATTACCACCTGATGGTAGAAGGTGATAATGTTACAGGGAGATATGTAAGTTAAGTGATATAAACTTGGATATCAGGAAGCTGTGTGATGGTTTAATAGTCTATATTGCAACTTTTAGAATAAAATCATGCTAGTACATGTAGACGTGAATATATAACTTCTAACAGAACTCTGTCAGAAAACACAATTATTTAGCCCTAAGATAAAGAGAAGTCATTAGGGTACAATCCTTTGAAACATGGAACAGGCCATACTGAGGCATAGGGTGATGTAAAAAAAATAGTAGTGACAAGGCTCTGCAAATATGAGTCAGTCAAGTTCACTATACAACCTTGCTCCAGGAATCTAAACCACTATACTGAGGAAAATATCTTAGCCAACAACTCCAACTGAAAATTTGGGAAAGACTGTATAAGTAATCAGTAGAAAAGGTTAAAGGGCTTACAGTTATGACAACCATTCATACAGGGAATGACTGGAGGAAATTTGCAGAACATCTGTTGATGGTAACAAGTAAGATCGTCAGCTGTTAGTGTTGTGATTTTCACTTGGAAAGTTAGTGTTGCAATTTCCAAATTAAAAACTGGTAATGCCTTAGAGCCAAATGGCATGTACTCTGAGATATTATGCTAAGACTGCATATAGTGCCAGACTGGACATTTGTGAAGGATCCACTTCTGTCATCTTGTCTGTAAGTAAACAGTTTAAATACTCTTCTATGAAAACCTCGGCTGTAAGCAACAGTAAGGAGCGTGCTGGTTGTTTTGATAAATTGTGGAGTAAAGTTTCAATAAAATCTCATAAATACAATATTTCAGCCAACATGCAATGTGATTTTTTTATTCAGGTACGTCATTGTTTTCAAATATATGTACAGTAACGATATATTTCTAAAATGGTAAATTATGTCCAAAAATTTTATTCATAAAAATTCGCCGTCTGCTTTGGGCGAGCGGTTCTACGCACTTCAGTCCGGCACCGAGCTGCTGCTATGGTCGCAGATTCAAATCCTACCTCAGGCATGGATGTGTGTGATGTCCTTAGGTTAGCTAGGTTTAAGTAGTTCTAGGTCTAGGGGACTGATGACCTCAGATGTTACGTCTCATAGTGCTTAGAGCCACTTTTTAAAAAGAAATTCGTTAGTAACATAACATCAGGAACATTGTTTACTTTCAAACTGAGTGTACTTAGCATTGGTTAGCAATGACTTTTACAACTGTTTACTTGTTGGGTGAATTGACAAGACATTAATACATAATCTCTCACAAATACAGATTAAAAAGGACCAAATTGTTTCAACTCTTGATACTAGGATTTGCATTAAAATTTGCAATAATATAGTACAACCTCAAAAATTAATCTATGATTTAGCACAACATAAAATTAATTTTAGAGAACATCTTAATGCAGCATGCAAAGGATGTTAACATTTCTAACATCTCACTGTCATGTAAACTCACAGGAAATGCAATCTGAAAACAAAGGAAGTAGGTTACAGTACACTTGTTCGCCCACTGCTTGAATACCGCTCACCGGTATGGAGATCGGTACCAGATAGGATTGATAGCGGAGACAGAGAAGATCCAATGGAGAGCAGCATGCTTCATTACAGCATCATTTAGTAATCGCGAAGTGTTACAGAGATGGTAGATAAACTCCAGTGGGACACTCTGGAAGAGAGATGCTCAGCAGCTTGGTACGGGCTTTTGTTGAAGTTTCGAGAACATACTTTCACCAAGGAGTGAAGCAGTATATTGCTCCCTCCTACATATATCTCGCGAAGAGACCATGAGGATAAAATCAGAGAGATTAGAGCCCACACAGAGGCATACCGACAATCTTTCTTTCCACGAACAATACGAGACTGGAATAGAAAGGAGAACCGATAGGGGTACTCAACGTATCCTCCGCCACACACTGTCAGGTGGCTTGTGGAGTGTGGATATAGAAGTAGATGTAGACGTAGACACTGTGCTAAGTGTAACAATTTAACATAGTATATTTGCTTAAATAAATATTTATCTTTTGCAAATTGTTTGCATTCAGGAATGTATTCAGGATCTTTATGTGAGTACTAATTGTCCACATCATCCTCAGATTTGTACAAATCATTCCTCTAAAGCGTTTTCGTAGCACAAACACTGAATCCATTACTACTACTGGGAGAGATGTCTTTGGCACTTACTACTGTTTACATGGACACATCCTGACAAAGCTTCCAGTACTGAGGACATGAAATCAGAGATACAGCTACCATTTCTCGGATTATCATGGAAGTTACAACTAATTTGAATAAGCCACATCACTTACCATGTTTTACATAAAATAACTTAGTTTCTCATTGACTGTCCCTTACCATTTTTGCAGGCAAAGTCTTATTTACTTCCAGACTAATCAGAACAAACATTTAAGACAAATTAACCATGCTTTTTATCGTTTACATCATGATGAAATGGGATATGCTTTATGCTAACTCATTATAAAGTTTATGCAGAACGAAAAGCTCCTCTATAAAAATCAGTATGTATTCTCACAGGTCTTGCAAAATTCAGTTCGCCCTGTTCCTCCATGAGAGCCAAAGCGCCGTAGAGAAGGTGTTCAAGTCGCGTCCTTTCTACCCTTGGGAAACATTCAGTACAGTTCCATGTTGTCATTTAGTAACAAAATACGATCTTACTGAGCATCAGATCAAATATGTGACTGTTTGTAGGACTTCCTTGCAGACAGAACTTACCTCGACATTCTCAACAGGACAAAATCAACAAATATAAAATTAATTTTGAGAGTATCCAAAGGAAATGTTACTGGGCCACTACTATTTACTATTTATATTTATGATCTAGTAGACAACATGGAGGATCTGTGAGGTTGTTCATAGATGATGCTGGGTAACTTCCAAGATCACCTGCAAGCGATATACATTGAGTGTGTGACTGTCATAGCTACAGATATCGTTTTTGTGTACACAGCTGACAACAACAATAATAACAAAAAATGACAATGATTTAAGTTACTTTATTTGTCATCCAGATCTACACCATCAATAATTCTTTGTGTTGTGTATGCAGCCACGAGCAATCCTTTTTTGCGATTGCTGGGTACACTTCAGCTATATCTTTCACGAAAACTGCGAGTCTCTCGAAAGGCAGGTTTTTGCACTCAACTGAAAATTGTGAAAATACAGGTACCAAAATATGTATAGTTCGTCTCAGTCACATAATACAACTCGTGACCAAAACCATACTAGTTGCAAACAATATTTGTAGATAATCCAGTTTCTGAAACAGTGACTTCTAACAGATATCCTTTAACCCAGCAGGAGATTTAAATATTACGTTGCTACATCATCAATTTACATTTAACAAACCACAATTTTTTCCTGATCGTAGTTCTTCTGTGGCATTTCGTACAACATAATTGAAATGGAAAATCAATGTTGTTCTTTTTTTTTTACCAAGGCTCACTATTACAAAATGTTCCGTTATCAACGCTGTAAAGTAATAACTAATCGATAACTGCTGCCATGACAGTCACGGGCTCGATATATATCGTTTTTAATTATCTTGGAAGTTACCGAATGCTGTTGACGAGAGTGAGGTTAGATTAGATTAGATTAGATTTACTTTCATTGCAATTGATCCGTAGTGAGGAGGTCCTCCAGGATGTGGAACATGTCAGAAAAACAGCAATACATGACAAATATTTACAACTAAAACAAATAAGCTAATGTACCATTCCACAAGTCCCAAGTGCATTTGATCGTCATTTTTTAATGAACACTAAGAGTCATTTTACAAATACTAATGCACTGAATTTAAAATAAAAAAGTTTTTTATTTATTTATAAGGTAATAAACATGTAATACAACTACTGTAATACTTATTTACAATGAACACATTACTGCACAGAAATGGTGCAGAAGTTAAATTATACTTACGCACACACACACACACACACACAAACTTTCACTGAACACATTACTGCACTGAAATTGTGCAGAAGTTATGTTGTACTTATATACAAATCAGTTGGTTTTACTAAGAAATTCATCAATGGAGTAGAAGGAGTTGGTCACCAATAAATCCTTTAGGCTTCTCTTAAACTGAATTTCATTGGTTGTTAAGCTTTTTATGGCTGCTGGCAAGTTATTGAAAATGTGTGTTCCTGAATAATGCACACCTTTTTGTACTAGACTAAGTGACTTTAAATCCCTGTGAAGATTATTTTTATTCCTAGTATTGATTCCATGAATTGAGCTGTTGGGTTGAAAAAGTGATATATTTTTAATGACAAATTTCATTAAGGAATAAATATATTGGGAAATAGTAGTTAGTATCCCTGGTTCCCTAAACAGGCTTCTGCAGGATGTTCTTGAGTTCACACCACATATAATTCTTACTGCACGTTTTTGTGCCCAGAAAACTTTAGCTTGGCTTGATGAATTACCCCAAAAAATAATCCCATATGACATTATGGAATGAAAGTAAGCATAGTATGCCAGCTTTTTCATTTTTACATCCCCTAGGTCTGACAAAATTCGCATTGCAAACAGAGATTTGTTAAGACGTTTCAGCAGTTCTGTGGTGTGCTCCTCCCAGTTGAATTTATTATCAAGCTGTAATCCCAAGAATTTAACACTGTCCACTTCGTCTATCTTCTTGTCATCGTATGTTAGACATATACTCTTGGGACACACCTTACAAGTTCTGAACTGCATGTAGTGTGTTTTTTTCAAAGTTTAGTGACAAAGAATTGGCTAGGAACCAGTGATTAATGTCCACAAATATTTTATTGGCTGATCTTTCTAAGACTACACTTGATTTGCTATTTATTGCAATGTTTGTATCATCGGCAAACAAAACAAACTTGGCATCTGGTAATGTTACTGATGAAAGGTCATTGATATACACAAGAAAAAGTAAGGGCCCCAAAATGGAACCTTGTGGTACCCCACATGTAATTAGTTCCCAGTTGGATGATGTCTGATAGCTTGATACATGTCTCTTTCCTAATAACACCCTTTGTTTCCTGCCGGAGATATAAGATTTGAACCATTTTGCAGCGTTTCCTGTTACACTATAATATTCTAGTTTACTTAAAAGGATATTGTGATTTACACAGTCAAATGCCTTTGACAGATCACAAAATATACCAGTTGCCTGCAATTTTTTGTCTAATGAATTAAGTACATTTTCACTGTAAGTGTAGATAGCCTTCTCAATATCAGAACCTTTTAGAAATCCAAACTGTGACTTTGACAGTATGTTATTTGAGATAAGATGGTTATAAAGACGACTGTACATTACTTTTTCGAAAATTTTTGAGAATGCTGGCAACAGTGAAATTGGACAGAAATTTGATGCTATTTCTTTATCTCCCTTCTTAAACAGTGGCTTAACTTCAGCATATTTCAGCCATTCAGGAAATATTCCACTGATAAACGACTGGTTACACAGATAGCTTAATATGTTACTTAGCTCAGAATCACATTCTTTAATTAACTTTGTTGATATTTCATCATACCCACTAGATGTTTTTGATTTTAAATATTTTATGATGGACATTATTTCTGTTGGGGTAGTGAGGGTCAAATTCATATTATGGAAGTTACTTGAAATGTCTGGTCTAAGGTAATCCATAGCAGCATCTACCGAACCTGAAAACCCCATCTTTTCAGTAACAGTTATAAAATGTTTGTTAAAAAGTTCTGCGGCACTTACACATCTGTCACCAATGTATCATTTACTTTTAATGCTATTTGTTCCTCTTCATGTCTGGTTCTACCGGTCTCCTCCTTCATTATATCCCATATTGTCTTTATTTTGTTATCTGATATGACTATCTTTTCCTTGTAATATATTTGCTTTGACATCCGTATTACTGTCTTTAATATTTTGCAGTATTTCTTATAATGTGCTATAGCATCAACATTGGAAATGTTTTGGATTGACAGATACAGTTTTCTTTTTGTTTTACAAGATACCCCTATTCCTCGAGTAATCCATGGCTTCTTTGTAGACTTTGCTCTTACCTTGGTAACGCCATAAGTCTATTGCGAAATGCAGGAAGACCAACAGGGGATTGACGAGTGGTGCAGAGAATGGCCGTTGAATGTGAATGTAAGGAAATGTAACATACTGTGCATACATAGGCCAAGAGACCCATTACTGTTTGATAACATTATTGGTGACAAGTCACTGGACACAGTAAATACCGTAAACTACCTAGGAGTAACCACCTAGTATGGCGGAATGGTCATATAAAATAAATAGTACGAAAAGTTGATTCGAGATTGAGACTCACAGGGATAAACTAAAGGAAATGTACTACATCCAAGAAAGAAATGGCTTACAAAATACTCGTTCGTCCGATTCTTGAGTATTGCTCAACGGTCTGGAACCCTTACCAATTAAAAGAAAAATAGAGAAGATACAGCGAAAGGGGGGCGTTGCGTCACGGGATCACACCTGTCGCGAGATTGTTATAGAGATGCTCAACAAATTCCAGTGCCAGACTCTACAAGAGACGCATTCATTGTTCATGGCAGAGACGTTTACAATCCAAGTATCGAGAACGTATATTCGAAGAGGAGTCAGTCCCTCACACATCTCAAGAAATGTTCTCGACGAGAAATTAGATAAATGAGATGTCTTACAGAGCTTCTCCAGCAGTTGTTTTTCGTGTGCACCGTTCATGAATGGAAATGGAAAAGGGAGGGGGGGGATAAAGGTGGAAGACAGTGGTGTCTGAAGTACCCTCTGTGGAATACAGCTGTACATGTAAATATAGATTTGCATAGCAGCTCAACACAGTATCAGTCAATAACTAATCATTTCAGACATTTACTTCTCAAACTAATAAATGTCGTTTAGGGTTATTTCTTTCTCTGTGGCTCCTGAGCAAGGATGCTGAGAGATATCACTCTTTTGCGAAGAGTACATGAGCGTGGAGCGTATGCTGTTTCACTCTCTCCGCTTACATCGAATTCCATTCGATCACTCTTTCTTGGGACGAGACATCCTGCATCAGTGTGTCGAATGACATTATCCAAGCAGCGTTAACGAACTCTGTATCATTTAGCGCTGCTAAGAGGAAGTGAAATATCCAAAATGAGCATCCATCTTCAACCGTTAACTTATGCACAGCCGACTGCCTCCTCTACTTCACATTTTCCGTAATTATGGTTTTTTCCACGGCGTTGTGTCATTGCCGTAAACTCGTGTATCTCATTACACAAGCAGACTAGCTGAGCTATGTGAACCAGACGATCCTCTTTAGCGGTATATGCAGTACCACTACTAATCTGTAAAGTGTAGTCAAATGAAAACGAGGTGGCGGAGAAGATTAGTGTTCAACCGTCCGTCGACAACGAGGTCATTAGAGATGGAGCACAAGCTCGGATTAGGAAAGGATGAGGAAGAATAGCGGCCGTGCCCTTTAGAAAGAACCATCCCAGCATTTGACGTCCGCCCCCGGTAGCTGAGTGGTCAGCGCGACAGGCTGTCAATCCTAAGCGTCCGGGTTCGATTCCCGGCTGCGTCGGAAATTTTCTCCGCTCAGGGACTGGGTGTTGTGTTGTCCTAATCATCATCATTTCATCCGCATCGACGCGCAAGTCGCCGAAGTGGCGTCAAATCGAAATACTTGCACCAGGCGAGCGGTCTACCCGACGGGAGGCCCTCGTCACACGCCGTTATTATTACTTAGCGATTTGGAGAAATCACGGAAAACCTAAATCAGGATGGCTGGACGCGGGTTTGAACTGTCATGTTCCCGAATGCAACTGCAATGCACCAACCACTGCGCTACCCCACTTGGTCAAATGAAAATGACGCAGACGGAAAAAGTAAGTAAACTGTTCATTATTTCAAAATGATCCCCATAGCTGTTAATGCATTTATCCCACTGTGAGCCGAGATGATCATTGCTTTCATGGAAAATGTGTCTGGTGTGTAACTATGGAACCACGACTGTATCCAGGAGTGCAACTCTTCGTCTGAAGCAAATCAGTGGCCACAAACATTTCCTTCAGGGTTCGAAAAGTATGGAAATCGACTTCTGCAGCGTAGTCGAAACAATCTAGGCAACATTATGGCGGGCATTTTGTTGACAGGTTGCTTCGACTTCGCTGCAGAAGTTTCGCTGGGATGTCCGTACATATCCTCCATAGAGTCCTAATCTTTCACCATGCGATTTCCATATTTTTGGAACCCTGAAGAAAGGGATATGTGGCCACCACTTTACTTTGGATGAGGAAGTAAGTGCCTGTGTGCAATCATTGCTCTATAGGTAACAGGAAACACTTTTTCCACGAATGCTTTGACCGTCTTGTCTCACAGTCGGATATATATATTAACAGTTATGACGTTTCTTTACTGACTTTGTTCCCTTTACATACTACTACATGGCTAACGCGATTCATGGTATCTCGGCCCAAGTTATAGGTTGCCTATCTAACAATTTCCAGGGGCAACAGAAAAAAATTGTTTTCAATATTTCACTTACCTATTAACCGAATTTAAAAACATTAAAATACTGTTATAACCTACTCATTAAGAGGTATAATCTTATATTAATGTTTTCGTACAGTAAAGCAAGTATTGCGGACAGAATCTATACATATACTGTTTATGTATATCGAGGCAGTGTAACTGATCACCCAGTCTACAATATTCGCCTGGTGTTTGGGAGTGAGAGCACTTACTGACTTCCAACGAACTTCACACATAATTTCAAACTTTCATGAAATGATTCCTCACTGACACTCCCACAAAAGTTTTCGCTTGCTACATTTTAGCTTTCGTGCAGTACAACTGTCGCATTGGGCCTGACATTTCAATTTATTACTTCTTTACTACTAACTCTATTCGAAAGGCATTTTGCAGACAATATCCAAATATTCTGCTGAATATATATGCACCATTTTAACGCTGAACGACACATAGTTCAGTATGTATAACGACATAAACACTGAGCTGCGTGAAAGACTAGCATTTGCTTAGAATGGCGCGGAAATTACCTAGACCATAGCAACCCAGTGTTTGGTACTGAGAGCACTTACCGACTGCAACATAATTTCAAAACTTTTAAACCCTTTGCTCGCTTACATGCTTAACGTCAAAAATTTTGTTGTGCTGTGCATCCATACAGCGCGGTCGCCGCACGTAAGATGCGACCGCTGCCTTCACGAGCACTGTGTGCCAACGCTCCAGTGACAGCAGCGTGGCATGCTTCAGAGTGCTCACAGTGGAGGCGCCACAAGAGATGCAGCAGTCATACCGCTGGAGTCGATGGAGCCAATCAGGAAGCGGCCCCACGTGATTAAGTTGCATTGTCACGCCCCGAAGGGGAGTCGTCTGGTGGGTCTCCTGGAGTATGGAGCAGTCTCCTCTGAGTCACGACACTGTTACTGTGATAGTGTTTACTGGAGATGAACTTTGGCTACGGAGCTGAACACTAGTAATTACCCTGAGTTATGTTTCACCTTGTTTTCAAAATAAATACTCTAAGTTGTAATTAATTACGACTTTCCATTTGCTAGTTTGTACCTGGGACACAACAAATTTAGCACATTTATTCTTTTGTAAAATAATCAGAAGTTTGAAGCTGTTATGTACCTGGGAGTTCGATAGTTTAAAAATCAGGGGTTTATTGGTATTTTCTACTTATGTGGTGGAGCGGTAGGCCACTGTACTCATATTCATGAGGACGATGTTTCAAATCCCTGTCTGGCCATCCACATTTAGGTCTTTCGTGGCTTCCATAAATCTCTTAAGACCGAAGCTCCTTTGAAAAGTACATGGCTGATTCAGTGGCTACTCGTGCTGTGGAGCTACAGGAAGAGCTAGCAGGGAAGAAATATACAAGTATACTTGGACAAGCCTTCCTTAATAATCTAACTTAACTATTTATTGCATACCCAATAAATCCTTCGATCTTTTAAGGGGGGATGTAATGGAAAATGTAAACATCTATTTAAAAAATAATTACAGCTATATTTATTAAGGCACAAATCTAAAATTTTGCATGTGTAAAACAAAAGAGCTGTGTTTTAACGGAAAAAAATATAAAAAAATATGCAGGATTAATATTTTGCCACAAATTTGAATTTCTAATTTTTTACTGTCTTTTTTATAAAAAGCCATAACTCAAATTTAATCATGCAATTAATCTGAAAATTGTATTGCAGTGTCCTGAGAAGGTTATAAGACCACTGAATTACAGTTATTAATTTATGGTACAAATTGTATCATTAACATAGTTTTTAATTTTGCACATCCAAGATTAACTTTTTCTGCATACAATCATATAAAAATCAGAATGTCATTGCTGGATCTTGTATTTTTTAGTTCCAAGGAGACAGCAACACGTTGCAAACAGGTCCTAAACATTTCATAGCATTAGCACATATACTTTCTGAGGAAAAGCTTCTATTAACGTAAAAAAAATGTAAAATAGGGAAATTAGGTTCAAAGATATTCTTCTCATACTTCTACATGTAAAAAGCTTACCTCAATATTAAAATCGTCCATACTGATACTCCTCATCCTCCAGGTTTCTCTTCTGTCATTTCCGAATCTGCCTGGCCTGTATTTGCAGGTAAGACACTGATCTGTTAGCTTTCTTAACCCTGCACTCGGAGATGGTGTAAAATGCTTTTGTTGTACACACACCAGGATTTATACCTACTCTCTTCAGCACTTCAGTTCTGCCATTATTTCCGTTATTGTAACATATAACTTCTTCACAGACACCTATTTTGAGTACTTCAAGTCCACAGAATGTCCTTTTTGAACACCTAATCCAAATTAAATTATTGAGGCTTTCATTTGCTTTTTGTGTCTTTCCATGACACCTGAATATGAGCTAAACTGCATTTTTTAACAGGTTCTGGTAATGAGTGTTTATGTGAGTACTTCTCATTTCCGTTGTTGAACTCACACTAATCGTCTTTCAGACACAGATTGTGCATTGGTGTTTGGTCAGTGGACAGTTTGTGGAAAATAGTTGTCCACACAGCACGCCTTATTGGCTCTAAATGATAAGTGTTTTTCGTGATAGCTCTCCCATAAAATAACTGAAGAGACTCAGTTTTCTTCAGAGTAAGCCTGCCTTTGCCCCCTAGTTGTTTTCCATCCTCAAGTACTTCACCTTTCTTCTCTTTCAGCAAGCGACGAAGTTTTCAGGCAAAGATGTCAGCCAGAGATATGATGTCAGCCAAAGATATTGGAAGAACATGGCCCTCACACTGACAAAAATTCCGCTCAAGCAAGCAGCTTCCCAAATGTCGGAAAAGGTGGGAATGAGCGGCCGCCAGTGCAGGGTGAATCAGTTTCACAATTTAAAGTCATTTTTACAGCTGCTATCACGAAAAAATTCACCCACAACATAGATTAAACTGTGTAGATCAAGAAAAAAATATTTTTGAAAAATTTATTTTTTCGACCAAAATCCATTACATCCCCCCCCCCCCCCGTCCGTTAAGGCTATAAACTGCTCGATGATGTCTTAACAGAATGGCTGTGTTTTACTGACTGTGCTGTAAGTAAGTTCTTCCTTAATTTGAAATATTTGCTAAAGGAGGACATCTCTCTTCTGAAACTGTATTCCTCATGTAGCGGTATGTTTTTACAAGCTTCAAGCAAGAAAAACATCGTTACACAGATGCTGTAATAGAAAAGATGGACAGAATAGGCGAGAACACTTTGTAAGTATCTGTAAAGACGTCCTTAGTCTCATTTATCATTTCTAACATCTTTCTGGTGAAAATCTTTCTTTGTCATAGGCATACAAAATAGAGAATTCGTTGTTTCTTGGAGAATACAGGCCCAAACAAAGTTTGTAAGATTTTAAATGCACTTGAAGAAGACGTGTGGTGATATTCAAACTTTGTGACATTAGTAACGCAGCAAAATGAATTTTTTCATAATGGCGAAATCTCTCACTCATTTTCATCAAAATCTGAGCCAGAATTCCGTAATACAAGATTCGAAACATTTGATCATATTCATACTGATAGAGAGAACTGTACGTTCTTGTGAGACCTATATCTGTCATTTTGCCGGCCTTTTGAAAGACAATAGAAAAATACTGTGCGTTCCTCTTGTTCCATAACATATCATAATCATGTCTAAAATATACAGCACTAAATGCACTATGCTACAGACAGAAGCGTGCTCTATGCATGCAACGACCACTGCTTTACAGTCTGGAATTGAAGGAGCTGGGAAGTGGAAATCTACCTCACGTTTAAATCTACCTCACCGCATGCCCCCTCCACAGAGACACGCAAAACGGTGACGTCGCTGTCGTTATAGCACCCATATAGTTGAGCCTAGTTTACACGACGACATTGGGTTGCGCCACTCGTTGCATCGAATGAGTTGCACGCAAATGGTTTCATATTTGACTGTAGACACGGCGAAACCAGTATATACTTCGGTTTCGTCGTTTTGTGGGTTCCTGAGTCGTATCTGAAACGAAAGTTTAGCAGCTGCACGTCGCACGAGTTGTGATGGAGTTAAAGCTTGTTGTGTGGAATCGCTACATAAGAAAAAAATTAGAAACGTGTTTGGATTCGTGACTGGATGAAGAAAAGACGTCAGCTCGGTTGCTCAGCATCCTTGCTGAAATAATTTATAACAGAAAAAAGAAGTTCTTTTAATTATCTTTGAATGTCACCAGAACTGTTAACATTTCTTCTCAATAGAGTTAATTATGCGATAAGGAATAAAGATACTGTAATGCATGAAGCACTGTCGCCAGAACTGAAATTACATATCACATTGCATGCATTGCAATCGAGAACACTCGGCATTCTATAAGATGCGGTTTTGGCTGGTGATGGCGCTTTTTCATTAACACCAATAAGTATTAACAGTAATAATTATTAACATTAACAGCAGTAATTATTCGAAGCAGGCTACATTAAGAAGAGAAAGGTTTGCAAACTACTCTCTTGAAGATAGATCTGTTCAGTGGCAATATTTCAAAATTTAAACATATGTGAATGGGGAGCACTGCTGCGTCGTTTTAAATAGATGAATATTGAAAAACGAATGTAGCTTCTTGATTTGCGTAGCCTTCCCTCCTCTCAACAATATCCCTTAAAAAAAAGAGTGGGCCAATTCGAGCGATGGGATTTTAGTTTTGTAGACGAGAGAATTTCTACAACTAGAATTATATTTGCTTGTATTTTTCATAATTCAGTTGTATATGTGCTCCTAATTTAATAAATTTTGCCCTGCGGCTCAGATATTGTCAAACTATCTATGTTCTGATCGCACATGAGCGTCTCAGGAGCAGCAATATGTTGCTTATTTTTGTAAACAGCATCACTGAAATCCCACAAACACCTATGCAAAGCATAGATATCCAAAAAGCGAACATTATTCTCCGTTCCCTACTTCATATTTCAGTTTGTCTACACTCTATGAACACACATAACCTCAAAAGATGGAACACGCAGAAACTGTTTAGTTTTACCGACGAGTTGCTGAAAAGCATGGCGCGCATGCGCAGTGGCCGGTAGCGCAGTTGCCTGCAACCTTGTGTCGTCGTGTAAACTATTTAGGCTTTACGCTTGGCCTGTGGTTCCCCCAAAGAGGTTGAGCTGCGGAAAAGGGGAGCCTACTTCATTTCACCTTCTCAGAATCGCGCTCAAACTGCTACAAGAGAGTTCTGAGAAATATATTTGGAGTGAAAACCAGAAAACGCGGTAAGATAAATAAACGTTCTTAAAGCGTGGTAAGATGAAAATATTGAAGTGCTGGTTTACCAACTACTTCTGAATAGCCACCCATGGACTGATTTCTTTCCCTGTCTTTCTCACATTCGAGCTTGCCTCAGTCTTTCATCCTCGTCGGCGACAGGATGTTAAACTGTAATCTTCCCATTTTTTTTTTTTTTGCACTGAACATCTCATCATGTATTTTAGTAACGTCTGTGCACTGTGTTATACTACTGATAAAATGCATGATAACACACAAATAGGTTTGGAGCATAGAACTGTATTTGATCTCCGTGGCATGGAGTAAAAATCGCTCTGGATCCGTTCCACCACCCCCACAGAGTGTTCAGGAGGAGCATCACGAACAAGTTACTGTCAGTAGTGGTGCCTGTCATACTCTGAAGAAGCCTGCATACCGCTCTCCATGAATTCTCCCTCATTACCTTCCTGAAATATGATATCTGGAGTTATCAGACGGAGGGGCAGTACCTCGGGTTCTCAATGGGAAAGGCGAGACCGAAAGTGCTTTGCAGTGGCACCCGAAACCATCGCAGCTGGCATTTGGCTCCTGTGCTGTTCAATGATAAAAGTTCATAGAGTGTACACTCAATGGTAGTGGCTGACAGGAAAGAGGTCATCACAATAGGATAAGCAATAGTCGTCCAGATACATTATCCTACTGAGCTCGCAACTGAATTTCTAACAAATGTACTTCAGCGCGTTTCTTAAACTCTCTCATTTGGTTTCTGTATTTTTGTAGGTCGTACTGAACATTCCTCTCATATTTAAATCGAAAATCTCAAGGGCTATACCTCTGAAGTTGCTTCATTGATGCTTCAATCTCTGAACATCGGTGTGACATTCTGGGATCAGCCAGATACGTTTGTGGTAATGATTCTGGTAGCTTCAATTACGAAAATCCATACCGAGTCCTCTCAAAGACCATAACAGATCTCCTTGTTGCAGTCTCAGATCAATCTCCCTTGAAGCACATTTCGACGACGAAACCATGAAGCTTGCTGATAACCTGAGGGGTAACTGTCAGGGGCAGTGCTGCAAATAACGATTGAGACCCCTACGGCATTGCAGAGCAGTGGACCCTCCAAGTATGAGAGTGCTCAATGTAGTAATCTCCTTTTTTGTTACCGGTACTGACACTTCTTGTTTTCTTCTCTAACCGTTAGGCTACTTCGTAAGTATTTTTTTTAGGCATTTATCCTCCCCTTATATCCCATCCTTCTCTCACCAACACAAAGTTCTCTTCGGCGACATCGACTTCTTCTACCAAACAAAACAATATTTCTAAATGGAAAATTTGTTCCAGTTAGAGCTTTTAACTGTTAATCAACATTGCTTACTTAATAGGACAGAAGACAGGAAATAGAAATTAAATGATGAATTTAATTGAAATTTCTCTTCCTAAAAGCTAAACCCTTCTTCTTTCAATAGCGTGAGCCTCTGTGTTCTTAAAAATCTTAAAACTGGTTCACTAAAACTTCTTCATGAGAACTAAATATATATCTATCTTCTCAATGAGCAAGTTATTGTCCAGTATATATGTGTAAACTGACTACCAGTTTTCTAACATTTTACTTAGTAGTTAAATATGATTTTGTATTATTGAGCCGAGCTACAATCATTCGTGGCGTCTTGGGTGGATCTGTATGAAGGTGCATATGAAAGGTTTACGTTTCGTTTTCACTTCAGAATTAGTTATCTTCCACTGTTCTTTCCTTAGATAGTTGTGTCGTCTCGATATTTTCTCTTAAAGACAGATACGAGGTCTGTTTAAAAATTTCCGGAGCCTTGTCCACAAAATTTTTCTATGCTTATCTTTTACTTTTGTGCATGGTCTCCTTCGAAATGCTCTGCTCCACAACTGATACATTGCTCCCAACGCCGTTTTCACCTCCGGAAGCAGCCTCGGTACGCCTCTTGCTGGATCACACGGAGCGCCGTCTGCGAACTTTATTTTTTCTCGTCTATCGTTGCAAATCTTCGTCCTTTCAACGGGTTTTTCAACTTTGGAAATAAAAAAAAAAGTCCGCAGGGGCCAGGTCTGGAGAGAACGGAGGATGCGGCAGCTCAGTGATTTCGTTTTTTGTACAATGGTCACGCACCAACGGGAATGAACGCGCGGGTGCGTTATCGTGATGCGAGAGCCACGAATCGTGTCTCCGCACTTAATGCCGTTTCCGTCTCACATTTTCTCGCAGGCATCGCAACACTTCCAGATTGTACCATCGATCAACAGTTTGTCCCTGTGGCACGAAATCATGATAAAGTAGTCCTTCAACATCAAAGAAAACTATCAACATAGCTTTGACATTTGATCTGACCTGATGAGCTTTCTTTGGTGTTGGAGAACCTTTCCCGACCCACTGTGAAGACTAAACATTGATCTCAACGTCATAACTGTGGACCCACGTCTCATGACCAGTTATGGTTCTGTTAAGGAACATCCTGTTTTCATTTGCGCTATCCGAAAGCTCTTCACAGATTGCGAGGCGAAGGTCTTTCTGGTCTTGACTCATGAGCCATGGGACGAACTTGGCGGCAACACGATGCATTCCAAGATTCCGTGTCAAGATTTCATGACATGATCCAATTGATAATGTTAGATTCTTCCACAATCTCTCGGAGAGTCAGTCTCAGATTGGCACGCGCAATGTCGTTGACGTTCCTGACAGGAGCGTCCTCGGTAGTTGTCGAAGAGCATCCTGAACGAGGCTCATCTTTAACTTCCGTCCGGCCATTTTTAAACAGTGTGAAACACTCGTAACTCCGTGTTCGGCTTAAACACTCATCACCGTAAGCTTCCTGCATCATTTGGTGTGTCTCAGTAAAGGTTTCCTTAAGTTTCACGCAAAATTTAAGGTAGACGCTTTGCTCCTCTAACTCAGCCATCTAGAAATTTGCAAACTGTGCGACACAGCTTCTACTCAGTACAGCACTGTGCAGTAACTAACAGACATGCACATTAAACACAGGCGTGTGCGGAGATGCCAACCGCATTTCGCTCCAACCAGCCATTGGTGCGAAATTACGGATGTTCCGGAATTTTTTGAACAGACCTTACTTGCTAAGTAACCATTTTAATATTTTCATTTTTACATTAGAAAAACTTCGATTTTCTAAGTAGTTGAGTGTTTGTCTACCACATTTTGAAGTTGCTTACACAGCGTGTTCGTGGTTCAAATGGCTCTGAGCACTATGGGACTCAACTGCTGTGGTCATAAGTCCCCTAGAACTTAGAACTACTTAAACCTAACTAACCTAAGGACAGCACACAACACCCAGCCATCACGAGGCAGAGAAAATCCCTGACCCCGCCGGGAATCGAACCCGGGAACCCGGGCGTGGGAAGCGAGAACGCTACCGCACGACCACGAGATGCGGGCAGCGTGTTCGTGCATCGATTTTTTGTTCACTGCCACATATATCTTATTTTCTAATATCCAACTACTCTGTATGTCACGATGCCTCTCAGACGATAGTGTCCGTAGCATACGTTTTGCTCTAGGTGTTCCTGTGACACTGGTCTGCTGCAGGTAGAAGGAGATACGTGCATTAGGGCGTAAATTGCATTCTATACAAGGTGTAACCAAATTATACCAACAAACTTCAATGGACTGCAGCGTGTATCTTGAAGAACAAATTAAGGATAGAAAACCGTGTACGGAAAAGTAATAACATGACATTAAAGAGAGTCGTAATTTTAGGGTTTAACGCTTGACACTAGAGTACCTATTGTACGGCAGAAGTTAGTTTCCACGCTAATGGAATGTTAGTGGAACTCTTGGCAATGGCCGTGACAGCGTTCAAGACGTTAGATTGTTGAATTACAAAGCACTTAGGGAAAGCGCTTCTTCTTCTTCTACTACTACTACACTGGTCGCCTCTACCTCCGCACCACGGCATTGCGCTCTACCCAACACTTGTCAGGTCAGTGCTTGAGTACGTGGCGGTGGTGGGGGAAAGGCCGCTTTGACTCACATCGCGGCGCTGCAGAGGATGCAGCATCGAGCTCTGAAATTCGCTCTGCGCCCCCCGACTCTATATCAAACCCATCTGCTGCACGAACTGCTGCGGGACAGAATCTGGTAGACTACTCGCTCCTTCTGCGAGAAGTGTCAACTCCACAATCGGCTAGTCATGGGACTGGAACTGGGCCACCAACAACACCACAGGCCGTCAACACATTGGCCGGACCTGCTGCAAGAATAATTTTCTCCGCAGCAGTCTGAGGACAACTCACCTCCAATCACCAGTGGTCAGTCTTGCTGTGAGAGTAACACTGGCCAACAGTGAAAATGTGTCTGGGGTGAAATAAAAAATAAATGTTTCTTGGCTATATGGACTACACTGATAACGAAAACGACGCTGAAAAACTCGAATTAGCTCTCGTTTTCAAGTTAAAGGGAGGAGTATTTGATTATAATTATATTTTATTAGCATTCATTGTCAATCCTGTCCCTCAAAGGCTTCGAAATCCCACTGATGCTAGACAGAGTGATGAAGTTTCATGCAACAATAGTTGTGTGTATTTTGTCGCAATTTTTAGCCCGGCCTGGTAGCAACAAGGGGAATGGGAAGCAGAGCATGTCTCATTTAAGCGTATTTTCAGTCTGTTATAAGTTGCATTCTGTTCGCGTGCTAGGAGAACATGTTACTAAAGTGTAGTTGGTGCACGTGGTCATTGTAATTCCTATGTTCCACAGATGCGTAAACAGTGCTGAAAATTTTTACTACATTTGCGGATATGCCACAATGAGATCACAAAGGAGGCCAATAACACCGCATATTAGAAAGGCGTACTTTGGCTATGAAGTAGGGGACCAGGGGAAGTCCTGGGCTCCTCATGTATGGGGAGAACGGTAGTGGTGGGGGTTACGGGCAGGCGTTGTAGGGGAAATGCGCAACGCTGGAGGGGAAGTGCTGTTCTAAACTGAAGCCTAAGCGTATATTTTTTGCAAATACTGAGGTCCCTCTACGCCCACACTTGCGTGGTGACCATTCAAAAAGATCTGTCACCTCTGCTTTGATTAGTATGTAAAAAGAATTCCTCCAAAAATGCAGCTATTTATTTTTGCCTGAGTTGTTAACCATTTGCAACTTTCAGACAAGCACCACGTGTGGCGAATTTTGAGTGAAACCTAGACATTTCTCTGGTTCCCGTGTTAAAATTTACTTCTTTTGCAAAACACAGCGGAGTTAACACAGTCTCACCTCTCTAAGAACTGCAAGAGAATTCTGAAATAGTGGTTTATTAAGTTCATTAAGTGAGGGAAAGTAGCGTCAGTAGCTTATGAAAAAGCACAGCCTCGGTAAAAAAAAAAAAAAAAAAAAATTAATGTTTTCATTTATGTTGTTCCAAAACCCATGGTATTTGTCGTTTTACTAGCTATTGATGGCCCTTGAAAATTACATTCTTACATCGAAAATTCTATAGTTCATGGAATAACACGGTAGGTAATGAAGTTTTGCATAACAACGATACGGAAAAATACTCTCCTTTTTGCGTGCTATCATTTGCCAACATCTCATTTCGATATCTGAAACCGTTTATAAAATATGAGAAATGTTATGAATATTTCACTCTGGCTTTATCGCTGGCGCGACGCTATCGCAAATTAGTGTACTATGTCAGATCAGTTTTCTAAAGATTGGTGACAGGTAGACACCTCTACCCAAGTCTAAAGAAAAATTCATTATTTTAGCTAAATTTCATACGCAGTAACATATTATGTAATACATACCAAATGCAAAATTATAGCGACCACTATTTTTCATTACAAACTTTTCGGAATTTCGCGCAGCTTCTTACTTCCAAGTAAATATCGCAATAACTATGACCATTAACGAAATGATGGGCACATCATCATGAACCTGATATATAAAACTATAAGTAAAGCAAAATGATTTTTTTCCCGAATAAGTTCTGTAAAAGCGTTTGAGAAAGATTGCAGGGCGTGCACCTCGATTCTGTCATCGCTGACCGGCCGAAAGGCGGCAACACTTGGCGGTCTCCCCTTCCGAAAAATGAATGGACTCGCCCAGCACTTGGGGCGAAAATTGGTCACTGCACATCAACCACCGCATCCTGTGCGGACTCAATTGCAGCAGTGCTGAGGCTCCATGATTCATCTGTATTTGTACTGTGACATCAGTCAATTAAAAGGGTGCACTACTATGGTGCATGCAGAGTTCAAATACACAGATAAATACATATACGATTGATAAAAATTTGAATTTGTTCCTTTACAACAGATAACAACATACTGCGAGAATGTACAATTACTTGTTTTTTCGTAGTATTTTTGCCACTAGGAAAAATAATGTAAATTCAGACAAAGCTGAAAAACCTTTTTTGGATAATATGTTGCTTATCTACAAAGGTTAAAGTTGTTAAGTTTACACGAATGTCAATGTGTCGATTATTTTGTTTACTTGTACACATATTAACGTGTACATTTAAATGTTCAATAATGTGCACCATACAGATGTCCAACGACAACCACATTTTACTGCTGGCACGCCCACGACCTGGTCTGAATGTGATCGTTGGCTACGGCACATTGTGTTTAAGTTTTCTTAGCGAAAGCTGCTTTTGGAGTCAGATTTTGAGTTCCTGTGCATTGGAATCCACCGACATCCCTTCAGTAGCACACCATCTTGGAGGAAATGATTTCATTTTTTTATGCACACCCCTGGGTCTGATGGAAATGCTGTTTACTTGTCCTAAATTACGTTTAGCTCCCCACCAGGGATCGCGATTACACACAAGGCACTAATTCTCTACCCCAACACAAGATTGGTCACTATTTGTCACATGCACACCACTAGTTTGTTTTTTCACTATAACCGAAGTCTAGATACTTTCATACCTGGTTACTTATTTACTATAGGCTTTTATACGAGGGCCGTTCAGAAAGTAACCTCCGGTTGATTTCAAAAAATACACCAAGTTAAATAAAAATATTTTAATATATACATCTTACAACTACATCTTTGCACTATTTTTCTACATAGTCTCCATAGCCAATTGAGGCACTTATCGTATCTCTTCACAAGCTTTGAAATTCCTTCTGCATAAAAACCACCCGCTTGTGCCTGGAGCCAGCCTGTGACCGCATCTTTGAGCTCTTCGTCGTCATCAAACCGCTGTGACCCGAGCCATTTCTTCAAATGCATGAAGAGGTGATAATCACTTGGCGCCAGGTCTGGGCTGTAAGGTGGATGGTTGATAACGTCCCACTTGAAGGACTCAAGAAGGGCCGTTGTTCTGCGAGCAGAGTGAGGACGGGCGTTATCGTGCAAAAAAACGATACCGGAAGTCAGCATACCACGGCGTTTGTTCTGTATAGCCCGTCGTAACTTTTTTATTGTTTCACAGTACACGTCTTGATTAATGGTCATACCACGTTCCATGAATTCAACCAACAACACCCCTTTGGCATCCCAAAACACCGTTGCCATCAGTTTTCTCGCAGAAAAATCTTGCGAGGCTTTTCTTGGTTTGGTAGGCGAATTTGAATGTGCCCACATCTTTGATTGTTCTTTTGTCTCAGGGTTCACGTACTTAATCCAGGTTTCGTCACCGGTCACGATTCTGTTTAACAATGGTTCTCCTTCGTCCTCATAACGTGACAGAAAGTCTAATGCAGAGGCCATTCTTTGAGTTTTGTGGTGGTCGGTAAGAATTTTGGGCACCCATCGTGCACAGAACTTACGGTAACCCAATCTTGCTGTCACTATCTCGTACAAGAGAGTCTTAGAAATCTGTGGAAAACCAGTAGACAACTCCGACATTGAGAAACGTCGATTTTCACGAACTTTTGCATCAACTGTCTGAACGAGTTCGTCAGTCACCAATGATGGTCTACCACTCCTCTCTTCATCATGAACGTTTTCTCGTCCACTTTTAAATAAACGTACCCATTCACGGACAACTCCTTCACTCATAACTCTTGGTCCGTACACGGCACAAAGCTCACGATGAATAGCTGCTGCAGAATATCCTTTGGCTGTAAAAAACCTTATGACAGCACACACTTCACATCTGGCGGGGTTTTCTATTGCAGCACACATTTCAAACTGCCACAAAAACTAAACTAGCGCAGGTACGACGTTCACTCGACCACGGCTTGATGCCGACTGACCTGTTGAGTGCGTGAACGCACAGATGGCGTCGCTACTCCCCCCACAACCCGCACTGTGACCAATCGGAGGTTACTTTCTGAACCGCCCTCGTATTTACACGTTTTCTGTCCAAATCTTTTTGTCTACTAGTATTCTTCCATTTACTCGTCACATGCTTTCACAAGTTCGACTTAACTTATTTTCAACCTTTTAAAATGCTTTTTAGAATCTGGGTGTAGGATCCATATATCATGGAGGTAATATTTCATTTATGTATATACACGTAAAAGTGAGGTCAGAGAAAAGTCGCTACAACTCATCACTACCTAAAATACTTGAGTGCAAACCTCGTTTACCATGGTTCTTGAAATTAACTTCCAACAGGGTGATCCCGGAGAAAGGTTATAATGTCGTACTGTGAACGTTTAGTGGTTTAGTGTTGGTGAAGCAGCATATACATAATTCAAAGTAAGTTCGTATATTATGAATCATTTACAACTACAGCACACGATGCTTGCATTATGACAGCTGGAAGCAGAAAGACAAATGCGAATAGCCTGGCTTCTTGTAGCAGCTGTTAAAAATAACTGAAGGTTGCGCCTTCTTTTATAACACAGGTAACGTAAATATGAACATTGATCCTTTGGTCGCAAATCTTTACACGAAATTTTACACAAAAATATAATTTTATAAAAAGGGGTATTAGAGTACGTAGAGAATTGGAGACGAGTCCACAAAGACCAAAAATGCAACTGATGGCGTGAGGGAGCGGGAGAGGAGCGTGTTAGCAGAGAGCACCAGAGAGCAAGAGAGCGATACATCTTCGAGCAGCCCCCCGCCTGCCCGCAACTGAAGCACTTCGTGAACTCTCGTACCCCACCCCTTCGACCAAGGAGGATGAAAAAAATCCACTGAAGGCGACCCTTGTTAACCGATCCTTACTGTGAGAACGTTAACAGCCCAGCACCTCATGCTGAAGGCGTCGGACCATGGGCGACCTGCCCAATATGAGTACCTGATACAATTAACTATTTTTCTGTTCTCACAAAAAAGAAAGTCCATGGGATACAGCCACGTCACGTCTTGAGTGGCAGACTCAGATGGGTGACCTGGTAGGTGGCAGAGAGTTGTTGTGCAGTATGACAGTGGGTGGGTGGAGCATCATGTGTGTGTGTGTGTGTGTGTGTAGGTGGGTGGGTGTGCGTGTGTGTGCGGCAGGGGGGGGGGGCGGTGGCTGCACAGCTGTGGTGGCTTTAGATAGCCCTCGCGTACCACAGCAGAATGCAGTCGAATTGGAGGTGTATGCGATGGTGGTGTCACTCCAAAAACAAACCCCCAAAGCTGCAATAGTCCATCCGATGCATATTAGTGTGAGGCCGAGAAAGAGAGAGAGAGAGAGAGAGAGAGAGAGAGAGAGAGAGAGACTTTACACAGTAAATTCAATATGGGTTCCTTCCCTTTCATTACTTCACTTCCACTAGTGACAAAGAAAAGACTAGTTTTGTTCCATTACTGGTAATACGAAACTATGTTTTCTCCAGTAAGTGCAAAATACAGTTATAAAAGTCAAGAATTTTTTTTAAAAACACTTAGCATGAATAATCTTATAACTATCCTTACATATATAAAGAGGATCCATGCTTCATTAGTTTTTAAAATCGCGTGGTGACTGGCACTTAGAAACAAAAATTTGAGGTGGCTTACAGAAACGTTTACAAACCTGTTTTGTATTAAAACGCAGAATAACACGAAGCAGCAATAGAATTCAAGGAATGGAAAGGCTGCTAGGCAGTGTCATAGTTAACATACATTTCTGCCGGTGCCAAACTTCAGTGTTCACGATAGCGCATTGGTAAAGTAAATGGCAATGACCAATTGTTACCTCTAAGGTAAGTTGCGTAAATACAACAGGCAAGGTTTCAGACTAATGTTAAAGTGGTATTCCAAATGAATATACAGTTTAAGGGAGGGAGTGATAATTTGACACTGGGACTACTGAATAGCAGTTCGATAACAGCTAAAAGATACATAATTGTTAAGGCTTTCGTGGCCACTTGATGACAAACAAACTGCCTATTGGCTTCTGTCTCGGGTTCTTCGGCCAACGTTCATCTAATGATTTTACTGACGTTTCGCCAGCACGAGTGGTTCACATTGTCAAAGCTTCACCCTCCACTGGCGGCAGTGAACTACTGATTAATTTTTTAACTTTGTTTCTTTATGCATCTATCCCAACTGCAAAATTTCCATACTACGTCAGTATGACATAGATCAGCACATAAATATTGACCATTTTGAGAACCAAAGTGCATAATATCTTACTAATTCATGCCAGTTCAGGCACACTCATGTTACAGATATTTTACGTTTTATTGGAATAGAGTGTTTTCATGAGGTTATTGTGCAAAGTAGTAATTAATTTTTATTACTATAACGCACATTTAGTAGCGTTTTCCCATTCGTTTGTTGAACACAACAGTAGAGGAGCGTGGGGTAAGACGGGATAGTTAATATATTTGGGGCCATAAAATCAACAATCATAGTCAGAAGATTTTGAAAAAATTATGGTGTAATTGTACATTATTATAGCTGACAATGAAGTACAAACAAATTTGTTTTGACTTTTCAATTAAAATATAAAACTGTCTTTGTAATACAATGACAAGTTTCCATCTTGCCCCATCTAGTGGGACAAGATGGGGTTACTAGTGGGTCATGATGGGGTCAGTCTTTGCACAGTGCACAAACATGAACTGCTTCATCATCTTCATCTTTTTCTTCTGCACAGGAACAATGAGCCCATCTTTTGCATATAAAACACTGAATCCACCGTTCAGTAGACTGTGAGTGCAAGTATCCACAGTAAAGACACTCGGCGTCAGAAGATTCTGATGAAGAGAAACTTATCTGCTTATTTTTTAAGTTGGTTTTGTTAATTACTTTGCCTCGCTTTTTTATTTTCTTCTTACTACTCGACTTCTTTAGAAATACTTGGTTAGTGATGGTTGTATTTTCCTTAGTTTGAGCAAATCTCTTTGTTAAGTTTTTCTTTGCTTGTCCCATTTGCTTCATTTCTTTTCCTCTTTTTAAATTTATTTCTGCTTGTAAATCATTTTTGTAGGGTGATTCAGTCAAAACTGCTGGTTTACCATGCTTTCAGCTCTTCTTTTTCGAATGGAGGCCACTGCAAGAGGGAACCAGTACAATGTCTTCTGGTGTTGGACATTTTGGAATGGTTACAGCCTTTCCAGCATTTGTAGTAACATTAATTTGACTTGAAACAGGCAGAATATTTTGAATTGGAGCAGCAACTTCAAATATTTCACATGCTGCGTCAGCCTGGAGAATGTCGGAGGGAACAGCTGGAGTTGACATATCCAATTTAGCAGCAGGCTGATGTGAGCTGGAGACACCAGAAGGTTGAGGTAGTCCTCAATAGGCAGAAGCAGCAGGCTGAGGTGAGTTGAAAGCAGCAGAAAGCTGGTTGGTGTTTGTAGCCCCGTGTGTTGAGGGTTGATTATCTGTGACATCTGGCCTTGGCCTATCTGTAGTCTAAGATGGGGCATAATCATGGTCACTGAAAACGCCTAGGTTGCTAGGCCAAATTCCAGTTTTGTGAAATCCATTAATTGCTGTGGACATAGTTGCTACCTTTACAAAAGCCCTTCCATATAGCTTAGGTATTTGGAACAAAGAGACAACACGTCCTGCATTCGACCTGAGCCAGCATGAAACTTCCTGGTCATAAAAAAACAGTCAAAGGCTTCACGAAGCTTACATCGAGAGGCTGTAAGCGATGAGTGCAATGTGGTGGGAAGCACAACAACACTACGCCATTTTCCCTGGCAAAGTCAATAACATCAATGTTTTTGGAGTGGATAAAATGTCCATCGAGAATCAGGAGAACTGGCCTCTCCTTAGTAGCTCGGTTCCAGTCAACAAGTTTCTTAAACCATTGAAAAAAATATCGGATTGCATCCAATCACTTGGATGATATGCTGCCCAGGCTCCAGGAGGGCAGTCATTCATTATCTGATCTTTAGCTCGAACCCTTGGAAAAATAAAAAGGAGAGGCATATATGAACCAGCTGCATTGCAACATACTTCTATTGTTACAGTGTTGCCTCTTTCAGCAGAAGATAACACACCAACTTGTTTTCTACTTTTTAGAGACAGAATTTTTGACCTATGCTTTGGTACTACAGTTACAGTGTGTAAACTTTTAGATGGCAGACCTCTCCCTAGTCCTGAGTCGGTAGAAGTCGGTTAACGTCGGGAGGCTTCGGTAGGCACGCAGTTTCGTCTGCTGCCAACATTACGTAGCTGACTGTGTTGTACAAGGTAGCCATTGTCGTCTGTTTCGTTATTGTTTTGTGCTGTACTGTTCTGCGTGTTTTTATTGTGCTAAACATTATCAAAATGAGTAGTTGCTGGCCCATCTCGGGAGTCGTCAACAACTTCCAAGCCTTTCGTCTGCTTTCGTGTAAGTATGACGTGCAATTTGTAGTGCCAGCACTGCAACTGGTAGGCGTGCCTTGTCTCCCCCCCCCCCCCTCCCACCGGCTCCTCGCCCCACGCCAGCCAATGCTTGCTTCCTCCTCTCCCCGCACTCCCCTCAAAACTCTGCCGTCTTACAGTTAACACACTGTACTCCAGTCTCATCACAATTATAGATTCTGTCAGGGGTAAATTGATGTGTATCAATAAGTCGAGTTAACAAACCCAAAAATTTAGTTACGTTCACCGAGCGAGGTGGCGCAGTGGTTAGCACACTGGACTCGCATTCGGGAGGACGACGGTTCAATCCCGTCTCCGGCCATCCTGATTTAGGTTTTCCGTGATTTCCCTAAATCGCTTCAGGCAAATGCCGGGATGGTTCCTTTGAAAGGGCACGGCCGATTTCCTTCCTCATCCTTCCCTCACCCGAGCTTGCGCTCCGTCTCTAATGACCTCGTTGTCGACGGGACGTTAAACACTAATATCCTCCTCCTCCTTAGTTACGTTCGGTTTGTTGAATGCTACAGCTCGTGCTGCATTTGTGTGCTCTGTTTTTCTGAGGGTTGTCTGAGGATTCCTGCCTTTGAAACCAATGAATCAATCTTCGCCAGCTACTTGTTTTTCTTGAGAAAATCTGTGCTTTTTACACAACTTCTCTGCCCATTGAAAGGCAAGTTTTCTGAGGTCGTATGCTGTCAGACCAGATAACCTTTCCTCCATTTTTAGTATGTATTCCACCAACATATTCTCTTCCTCTGGAGTAAAAACGGTTTTAATTGGCCCTAGACTCTTGACCAAAATTGGAGTTGTTTCATTTGAATACACACGTCCACTCGGTGATGCAGTAAATATATTTTCCGATTTTTCTGTCTCATCACGAGTTACTTTAACTCTTCTTTCTAGAGTTGTTTGCGGAACACGAAAAGCGTCAGCTGCTCTTTTATATCATATTTCACCTGTGATAATGGCTTCAATAGCTGTTTTCATTGCTCCTGGAGACCATCCACTTCGATCGGTCTTCCTCTTGTATGTCCTTACCATCTTTGAAACCCTGTACAAACAAAAGACGAAATTGTAAAATCTGTGGGGTAAGATGGGGTAGTCCCCCTTCATGCCACATAGAAAAAATCCCATCGTTCGGAGTTAAAGATTTCGTCAATCCAGGTTTGAAGTACATTTTCGTTCAGAAAGGAAGTTTCTGTACGGTTGTTCGATAAGGAATATGAAAGGTAAATATTTGAGGGTGCAATATCGGATGAACAAGTGCATGTGGGATGGCTTCCCAAACAACTCCTGGACAGTTCTGTTTTTGTAATCTGCCGAACGTGTTATCGTGAAGTAGCAACATCTGATGCACTTTTATTGGTCGTTTTCTTATAGTAAGACCGAAAGGTGTCTCAGTTGTTGACAAAAATACCAGCTGCGATGGAAACACATCTGTGCAGAAGTTCGTAGTGCGTAACACCCTTTTTGTACCACTCAATGAAAATACTATGACTTCACACTGCCCTTTACTTGAGGAGAAATCTTTTGTTAGGGTTAAATCATCAATTTCTTCTTAAGAAGTTAACCTAAAGCAATCATAACTAATCACCAGTAATAATACTGTATAGAAATGCTAAATGAGTGAAGAATGATGTTCAAGGATAAATGTAGTAACACTCCGTTTGACTTTTTTGCTTTGAATTACAGCATGCAGTACTCCTACACCAAGATTCTGAACCTAGTCTATCGGATGCAGTCTCACATGACATGATTACTATAACTATCGGCCAGCTGCACTGTCCTTTAAATGATTTCATTTTATAAATCAATCACGATGAGCCTGTTTTAGCATACTGCCATCATCAGGTGCTCTTGAATGTAATATCGCTGCCGCCATGTCCTGTCTTCTTTCTAGAATTATTAGTTTCTCCTTAAACTGGAGACCTATATCTAACTTTAGACGGTTTTTATGTATACTATTTATCTCTTGACAGTTTGGACTGCAGCGATATACTGCCATCCAAGCTGTCAAGAAAAAAAAACATACATAAAAACCAACTGAAGTCAGATACACATTTCCAATGTACATCTAAGGAGAAACTAATAATTCTAGAAAAAGGCAGGACATGGCAGCAACGATCTTACATGTAAGAGCACCTGATGGTGCCAGTATGCTGAAATGGGTTCATCATACCGGTAAGTTATTTATAAAATAAAACCATCTAAAGAGCAGTGTACCTGGTTGATATTTATAATAATTATGCCATTAGAGAACTTATTTTGCACTGCAGGCCCCAAAGAACAAAAGCAAATGTCGCAGTTCATAACATATGCCAATTATTGAGCTTTTCTGAATGTGGAAAATAGTTCATGTCAGAACGATCTTTCTTGAAACAAGAAAATCCTTCTTTTGATGTAATTTGTTCAACGCCATTCGCCCTACACACCATATAAACGTTTCGGCTGCCTCCGTCTCTTCATACAATGAAAAAACAACAGGTCACAAATGTTAAACCTATCTACTTGCGGCTCTACTTTATAACGCTTAAACAACTTTTATAATACTGCAGTATGCAAAATTCAGTGTATAACTACACAACAAACACTAGAACTTGAAATAAGGAAATGACACTTGATCCCTACAGTTCTGCATCCTACAGTTTTGCCAGACTGTGCAGATGAACGAAGTTAGAGCTCTGAGGAGTAGCCAGTTTTATTGGTATCTTAAGTGGATGACTTGGACTTTGTGACGAACAGGCTTTATGTCAGAGATTGTACATTATACATTATCGAAACCTCCAGCAAAGTCTTCAGTTGAGATTGAAACTGGATCGAGTCACTCACACTGTTTCATTTATATATATATATATATATATATATATATATATATATATATATATATATATATACTCCTGGAAATGGAAAAAAGAACACATTGACACCGGTGTGTCAGACCCACCATACTTGCTCCGGACACTGCGAGAGGGCTGTACAAGCAATGATCACACGCACGGCACAGCGGACACACCAGGAACCGCGGTGTTGGCCGTCGAATGGCGCTAGCTGCGCAGCATTTGTGCACCGCCGCCGTCAGTGTCAGCCAGTTTGCCGTGGCATACGGAGCTCCATCGCAGTCTTTAACACTGGTAGCATGCCGCGACAGCGTGGACGTGAACCGTATGTGCAGTTGACGGACTTTGAGCGAGGGCGTATAGTGGGCATGCGGGAGGCCGGGTGGACGTACCGCCGAATTGCTCAACACGTGGGGCGTGAGGTCTCCACAGTACATCGATGTTGTCGCCAGTGGTTGGCGGAAGGTGCACGTGCCCGTCGACCTGGGACCGGACCGCAGCGACGCACGGATGCACGCCAAGACCGTAGGATCCTACGCAGTGCCGTAGGGGACCGCACCGCCACTTCCCAGCAAATTAGGGACACTGTTGCTCCTGGGGTATCGGCGAGGACCATTCGCAACCGTCTCCACGAAGCTAGGCTACGGTCCCGCACACCGTTAGGCCGTCTTCCGCTCACGCCCCAACATCGTGCAGCCCGCCTCCAGTGGTGTCGCGACAGGCGTGAATGGAGGGACGAATGGAGACGTGTCGTCTTCAGCGATGAGAGTCGCTTCTGCCTTGGTGCCAATGATGGTCGTATGCGTGTTTGGCGCCGTGCAGGTGAGCGCCACAATCAGGACTGCATACGACCGAGGCACACAGGGCCAACACCCGGCATCATGGTGTGGGGAGCGACCTCCTACACTGGCCGTACACCACTGGTGATCGTCGAGGGGACACTGAATAGTGCACGGTACATCCAAACCGTCATCGAACCCATCGTCCTACCATTCCTAGACCGGCAAGGGAACTTGCTGTTCCAACAGGACAATGCACGTCCGCATGTATCCCGTGCCACCCAACGAGCTCTAGAAGGTGTAAGTCAACTACCCTGGCCAGCAAGATCTCCGGATCTGTCCCCCATTGAGCATGTTTGGGACTGGATGAAGCGTCGTCTCACGTGGTCTGCACGTCCAGCACGAACGCTGGTCCAACTGAGGTGCCAGGTGGAAATGGCATGGCAAGCCGTTCCACAGGACTACATCCAGCATCTCTACGATCGTCTCCATGGGAGAATAGCAGCCTGCATTGCTGCGAAAGGTGGATATATACTGTACTAGTGCCGACATTGTGCATGCTCTGTTGCCTGTGTCTATGTGCCTGTGGTTCTGTCAGTGTGATCATGTGATGTATCTGACCCCAGGAATGTGTCAATAAAGTTTCCCCTTCCTGGGACAATGAATTCACGGTGTTCTTATTTCAATTTCCAGGAGTGTATATATATTGTTACCAGTGACATACAAAATACTTTCTAAAGCACTTTTAAATAGAATAGAGGAACAAGCAGGACCTAATATAGGAGATTATCAAGCAGGATTTAGAAAAGGTAGATCATGTGCAGAACAGATTCTTAATTTAAAAACAATTTTGAGAGTGAGAGCTATACAAAATAAAAATACGGTTGTTACTTTCGTAGACTTCAAGAAGGCCTACGACTCAGTTGACAGACAAACACTATTCCAGATACTTTATGAATCAGGGATAGATGAAAACACCAGAAGACTTGTTGAACAAACGCTCACAGATACAACATCAAGAATTAAGTTTCAAAGCGAAATTTCTGAACCATTCAAAATCAAAACAGGAGTTCGACAAGGTGACGGACTGTCCCCAATTCTCTTTAACTTGGTTTTAGATAAAGTAGTAAAAACATGGGAAAACACATTAAAAAACAGAGGCACAAAGGGTATAAGCATGGGCCAAGGAAAGAACAAATTTGAAGTAAAATGTTTAGCCTTTGCGGATGATATGGCATTGATAACTGAAAACCGAACAGACGCAACAGTTATGCTTGATATGTTACACGAGATTGCTGAAAAGACTGGGCTAAAAATATCCTACGAAAAAACCGAGTATATAGAACACAAACATAATACAGAAAAGTTTATGAAAACAAAGTATGGAAAAATTAAAAGAGTTGATAGATTCAAATACCTGGGGGATTGGATCCAAGCCAATGGACTGGATAACACAACAAATAAAGAAAGAATAAAAAAGTTGGAATTTGCATATAAATTAGCACAAAACTACTACAATAAGAAATCAATATCCATACAAGCAAAGATTAAACATTATAATTCAGTTATTAGGACACAAGCAACATATGGATCATCTGCATCTACATCTACATTTATACTCCGCAAGCCACCCAACGGTGTGTGGCGGAGGGCACTTTACGTGCCGCTGTCAGTACCTCACTTTCCTGTTCCAGTCGCGTATGGTTCGCGGGAAGAACGACTGTCTGAAAGCCTCCGTGCGCGCTCTAATCTCTCTAATTTTACATTCGTGATCTCCTCGGGAGGTATAAGTAGGGGGAAGCAATATATTCGATACCTCATCCAGAAACGCACCCTCTCGAAACCTGGCGAGCAAGCTACACCGCGTTGCAGAGCGCCTCTCTTGCAGAGTCTGCCACTTGAGTGTATTAAACATCTCTGTAACGCTATCACGGTTACCAAATAACCCTGTGACGAAACGCGCCGCTCTTCTTTGGATCTTCTCTATCTCCTCCGTCAACCCGATCTGGTACGGACACCACATTGATGAGCAATACTCAAGTATAGGTTGAACGAGTGTTTTGTAAGCCACCTCCTTTGCTGATGGACTACATTTTCTAAGCACTCTCCCAATGAATCTCAACCTGGTACCCGCGTTACCAACAATTAATTTTATATGATCATTCCACTTCAAATCGTTCCGCACGCATACTCCCAGATATTTTACAGAAGTAACTGCTACCAGTGTTTGTTCCGCTATCATATAATCATACAATAAAGGATCCTTCTTTCTATGTATTCGCAATACATTACATTTGTCTATGTTAAGGGCAGTTGCCACTCCCTGCACCAAGTGCCTATCCGCTGCAGATCTTCCTGCATTTCGCTACAATTTTCTAACGCTGCAACTTCTCTGTATACTACAGCATCATCCGCGAAAAGCCGCATGGAACTTCCGACACTATCTACTAGGTCATTCATATATATTGTGAAAAGCAATGGTCCCATAACACTTCCCTGTGGCACGCCAGAGGTTACTTTAACGTCTGTAGACGTCCCTCCATTGATCACAACATGCTGTGTTCTGTTTGCTAAAAACTCTTCAATCCAGCCACACAGCTGGTCTGATATTCCGTAGGCTCTTACTTTGTTTAATAGGCGACAGTGCGGAACTGTATCGAACGCCTTCCGGAAGTCAAGAAAAATAGCGTCTACCTGGGAGCCGGTATCTAATATTTTCTGGGTCTCGTGAACAAATAAAGCGAGTTGGGTCTCACACGATCGCTGTTTACGGAATCCATGTTGATTCCTACAGAGTAGATTCTGGGTTTCCAAAATCGACATGATACTCTAGCAAAAAACATGTTCTAAAATTCTACAACAGATCGACGTCAGAGATATAGGTCTATAGTTTTGCGCATCTGCTCGACGACCCTTCTTGAAGACTGGGGCTACCTGTGCTTTTTTCCAATCATTTGGAACCCTCCGTTCCTCTAGAGACTTGCGGTACACGGCTGTTAGAAGGGGGGCAAGTTCTTTCGCGTACTCTGTGTAGAGTCGAATTGGTATCCCGTCAGGTCCAGTGGACTTTCCTCTGTTGAGTGATTCCAGTTGCTTTTCTATTCCTTGGACACTTATTTCGATGTCAGCCATTTTTTCGTTTGTGCGAGGATTTAGAGAAGGAACTGCAGTGCGGTCTTCCTCTGTGAAACAGCTTTGGAAAAAGGTGTTTAGTATTTCAGCTTTACGCGTGTCATCCTCTGTTTCAATGCCATCATCATCCCGGAGTGTCTGGATATGCTGTTTCGAGCCACTTACTGATTTAACGTAAGACCAGAACTTCCTAGGATTTTCTGTCAAGTCGGTACATAGAATTTTACTTCCGAATTCACTGAACGCTTCACGCAGAGCCCTCCTTACGCTAACTTTGACATCGTTTAGCTTCTGTTTGTCTGAGAGGTTTTGGCTGCGTTTAAACTTGGAGTGAAGCTCTCTTTGCTTTCGCAGTAGTTTCCTAACTTTGTTGTTGTACCACAGTGGGTTTTTCCCGTCCCTCACAGTTTTACTCGGCACGTACCTGTCTAAAACGCATTTTACGATTGCCTTGAACTTTTTCCATAAATACTCAACATTGTCAGTGTCGGAACAGAAATTTTCGTTTTGATCTGTTAGGTAGTCTGAAATCTGCCTTCTATTACTCTTGCTAAACAGATAAACCTTCCTCCCTTTTTTTGTATTCCTATTAACTTCCATATTCAGGGATGCTGAAACGGCCTTATGATCACTGATTCCCTGTTCTGCACATACAGAGTCGAAAAGTTCGGGTCTGTTTGTTATCAGTAGGTCCAAGATGTTATCTCCACAAGTCGGTTCTCTGTTTAATTGCTCGAGGTAATTTTCGGATAGTGCACTCAGTATAATGTCACTCGATGCTCTGTCCCTACCACCCATCCTAAACATCTGAGTGTCCCAGTCTATATCTGGTAAATTGAAATCTCCACCTAAGACTATAACATGCTGAGAAAATTTATGTGAAATGTATTCCAAATTTTCTCTCAGTTGTTCTGCCACTAATGCTGCTGAGTTGGGAGGTCGGTAAAAGGAGCCAATTATGAACCTAGCTCGGTTGTTGAGTGTAACCTCCACCCATGATAATTCACAGGAACTATCCACTTCTACTTCACTACAGGATAAACTACTACTAACAGCGACGAACACCCCACCACCGGTTGCATGCAATCTATCCTTTCTAAACACCGTCTGTACCTTTGTAAAAATTTCGGCAGAATTTATCTCTGGCTTCAGCCAGCTTTCTGTACCTATAACGATTTCAGCTTTGGTGCTTTCTATCAGTGCTTGAAGTTCCGGTACTTTACCAACGCAGCTTCGACAGTTGACAATTACAATACCGATTGCTGCTTGGTCCCCACATGTCCTGACTTTGCCCCGCACCCGTTGAGGCTGTTGCCCTTTCTGTACTTGCCCAAGGCCATCTAACCTAAAAAAACCGCCCAGCCCACGCCACACAACCCCTGCTAGCCGTGTAGCCGCTTGTTGCGTGTAGTGGACTCCTGACCTATCCAGCGGAACCCGAAACCCCACCACCCTATGGCGCAAGTCGAGGAATCTGCAGCCCATATGGTCGCAGAACCGTCTCAGCCTCTGATTCAGACCCTCCACTCGGCTCTGTACCAAAGGTCCGCAGTCAGTCCTGTCGACGATGCTGCAGATGGTGAGCTCTGCTTTCATCCCGCTAGCGAGACTGGCAGTCTTCACCAAATCAGATAGCCGCCGGAAGCCAGAAAGGATTTTTTCCGATCCATAGCGACACACATCATTGGTGCCGACATGAGCGACCACCTGCAGATGGGTGCACCCTGTACCCTTCATGGCATCCGGAAGGACCCTTTCCACGTCTGGAATGACTCCCCCCGGTATGCATACGGAGTGCACATTGGTTTTCTTCCCCTCTCTTGCTGCCATTTCCCTAAGGGGCCCCATTACGCGCCTGACGTTGGAGCTCCCAACTACCAGTAAGCCCACCCTCTGCGACCGCCCGGATCTTGCAGACTGAGGGGCAACCTCTGGAACAGGACAAGCAGCCATGTCAGGCCGAAGATCAGTATCAGCCTGAGACAGAGCCTGAAACCGGTTCGTCAGACAAACGGGAGAGGCCTTCCGTTCAGCCCTCCGGAATGTCTTTCGCCCCAGCCACACCTTGAGACGACCTCCCACTCTACCACAGGTGAGGGATCAGCCTCAATGCGGGCAGTATCCCGGGCAACCACAGTCGTAGTCCGATCGGGGGATGCGTGGGACGAGCTGGCCGTCCCCGACAAACCCCCATCCGGACCCCCACAGTGATGCCCATTGGCAACAGCCTCAAGATGTGTGACCGAAGCCAACACTGCCTGAAGCTGGGAGCAAAGGGATGCCAATTCAGCCTGCATCCGAACACAGCAGTTGCAGTCCCTATCCATGCTAAAAACTGTTGTGCAAAGAACTTCTGAACTAATCTACAGAGAGCGCAAACAAATCGACAAAATTTAAACGGTTATTAAAGTACAAGATTGCCTAGTAAATGCAGTAATGCTGCTACCTGCGCACTGCTGACACACTGCTCGGCGGCGGAAGGAGACTACGCGATTTTACACTATTCAGGTACTAAAACGCGATGCTACAACTCTCAAATACTATAATACGCCCGAAATTTATGAATTAAACAATGCAAGTACCAAAAACACGCAAAGAAATTAAGAATTAAACTATGTAACAAATGAGTGAGCTAGGAGTATACGACTTGCTGCTGCAGCTGCTTATCCAACGGCGGCAGGGAGCAGAAAGCAGTTGGCGAGAAAATGAAGAAGTACTGGGAAGAACGGAAGAAAAAGAAACACCATAAGTCTTAAGTTGTATGCGGTCCATAGCTGGCCAGATTGCCTAACATTGAATAAGAAAGGCGAATTAAGAGAACTAGAAAAAAGAGAGAGAAAAATATTAAGAAAAATTCTAGGTCCTGAGAAAAACAAGGAAAACAGGTGGATTAAAAGGAGAAATGAAGACCCATACAAAAATACAGAAAAGATCACAGATACAATGAGGAAGAGACGGCTAAAATTTTATGGACATTTAAAAAGAATGGAAGAAACACGGATTACAAAGAAAATTTTTAATTACGTTAGTAAGCTGAAAAACACTGTAGGATGGATAGAAGCAGTAAAGAAAGACGCCAACAAAATAGGTGTTACAGAAGAAATAATACGTGACAGGAATAACTTTAGGCTACTTATAGAAAACGCAAACTATGAAGAAGATGCGCCAAAACCTCGACCCAAGAGAGTGTGGACAGATGAGCAGAGACGAGCAGTTGGCGAGAAAATGAAGAAGTACTGGGAAGAACGGAAGAAAAAGAAACACGATAAGTCTATATAATTTTCACTGTGTGTGTGAGAGAGAGAGAGAGAGAGAGGGAGACTGTATACTGTACATGCTATGTGTGTGAGACTCCATACAGTGTATGCATGATAGAGGGCACACTATTTGTGTGAGTGCACTAGATTGTATATTGTATATATTCGATGTCATGTATTACAATGTCAGTATTCAATACTTTTGAAAACATCTAAGTGCATCAACTGTTGAATCTATTTTGACACTGTAAACTGTTGTTAAAGTGTGTTCCAAGATGTTTGAAAACATAAAGTGCAACAATATTTGAAAGACGTATTAACCTTTGGGACCTATTTTGTATATAATTTTTCCAAAGATTGTTAAATTATTTTGTAAGTCAGTATACAATTTTTGTCACTTGTATTTCTGTAAAAAGCGTATCTGAAATGTAAAGTGTGCGGTAGCTTCACCCACTACATGCAGGGAATGCACACATAGTAAAGAAAACACGCTGATGTCACAATAATACCTTATTTATATCGCACATCATACAAAACATCCGCATAGTCACAGGTTCTAAGCCAAACTGCTCAGTGTCTCTCCTCCAAACAGATATCCCACTCCACCACATGAGTTTTCTGGTTACGCCACTGCTAATGCTGGTGTCCTCATGGAGCCACTCCCCACCCTCTGTATTGTGGAGCACTGAGAGGAGCAGTGCCAACACTGGTTGCCATCAGATCACTGAAGTTAACTGCTGTCGGGCCAGGCTAGCACTTGGAATGGGTGACCATCCAGTCTGCCAAGCGCTGTTGGCAAGTGGGCTACACTCAGCCCTTGTGAAGCAAACTGCTTGATTGAGAAGTAGCAGCTCTGGTCTCTGTGCTGACCACATGCCCTTCCATATCCGAATCCAGTGATGCCTATGGGCTGAGGATGACATGGTGACTGCTTGGTACCATGAGCCTTCATGGCCTGTTTGGGAGGAGTGTAGTTTAGTTTTAGTTTAGAGTGGTGCAGTGGATGATACGCAACTGGAATCATTGAATGGGATGACTGTGCACAGGTGTGCCTGACCAGCTATGTTATGGATGACTGAAGAGTAAGACATGGCTGGGCCCCTTCTCAGTGTAGGGATCATGTGGTGATAGTGACCAACTGCACTGTGGCCAGCTGTACAGCAAGCCACAGTTGAGTCATTTCTCGTTGTGAAGTGGCTCACAGCTTTTGTGCTGTATATGTGATATGGAGCCAAATGTGGAGGAGATCGACATGGACATCCATATCGGGATACACTTGACTCTGACGGAAATGGCGGTGGGAGTGCCTGGTATTAAGCACAGCTTAATAGATCTGTGGCTGTCTGTGATGTGGCTGTCTGTGTAGAGGCTGTTGTGATTCTCTTGGGGTCGTGATAATGAGTATGCCATCTGTGTTCAGTCAGTTCGTCATTGACTGCATGTCTGTGGCTCATAAAGTCGATTCGGCATGCTTGACTGAAATAAGTCTGGCAGAGGTAGAGCCAACATCGACTGTATGGTGCAAAAGCATAAGGCTCTTGCATTGCTGGTGCACATTCATGACTGCAGTGAACACATCATACACGCATTGCTGTAGCACTATATTGTGAGCATGTAGGGCATCTGATGCTCTGTGGGTATTTACACATAGCTGGTGCTTCGTCATTAGGTTCTCCATCACTTTAACACACTCTGATAATACATTAGAATATGCATTAGCATCCTATTGATGTGTAACAGAGCATATGGCAATTTCATGTGTCATGCAGTGTCATGATGTAGCAGCGCTGCGTTTTTTAAATCTGGTGAGAGGTGAAAGTGCTGTAGGAAGTTGATTCCTACCACTGGTTTGCTCACGTCTGTAATACAGAAGGTTCATGGGAACAGGCTTAGTTTCAATTAACAGTTCAATGCACAGTAATATGCGTCATTTATGGCAAAGAGTTGTAGAGATGTGCTGAACAGTATAGCAGCTGTGTCCTTTTGTATTATTCTAATGTCTGACTCCATATCAATGAGGAAGAATTCATGTGTGCTTTGATCAGATATACAGGGGCCTTCCAGCTGACAGTGTGAGTAGTGCAGAGGATGTTTGACCCACATGTAGTGGGCAATGGTGGCTTAATGTGTTGGCATGAGCCAGTACACCTATTGCAAGCCCACTTGTGTGGTTTGGGAAGATGCGGTGAGGTTGATAGTTCTGTGCAGTATTGCCAAACTGTGTGTTATACCACCAATTCAGTGACCTTGGAGTGGTGGCAGTGATAAGCACACCATTGCAAGCTGGGCTAGCAGTGCTGTGTCTGTTCTGTAGGTTGGCATCATGGCAGGTAGCAGTGATGTCACCATTGTGTATTTTCAGCACGAGTCAGAGTGGTTCAGCGCATGCAGTGTTCAGCTGTGTTCTAACACTGAGTGGTGTGTTACTGTCCACAGCATTGATATGTTGTCTTTGCTCTAACATGATGAACATCCTCTGTTCCAGGGAGAGCTCCTTCTTTACCAGCTCTGCCTCTTGAGTGATCATGACAAGTTGTAGCTGCAGCTGAAGCTTGACAATCCATAGAGTCCATAATGTAGTGTCTGGCATGAGGGTGACACCGAGGAGCCGGCCACTGTGGCCGAACGGTTCTAAGCGCTTCAGTCCGGAACCGCATTGCTGCTACAGTCGCAGGTTCGAATCCTGCCTCAGGCATGGATATGGGTGTTGTCCTTAGGTTAGTTAGGTTTAAGTAGTCCTAAGTCTAGGGGACTGATGACCTCAGATGTTAAGCCCCATAGTGCTTAGAGCCATTTGAACTATTTGAAAAAGCCATTTGACATCGAGGAGTGTCTACCAGAGTTGGGACAGAATTTTTTCAGCGACTTGCTCATCATAGATTGCTTGTTGCAGTCATTGTTCTGAGGTGTGTGACAATCGTTGGAGCAAAGTGAATTTAAGCACTTGTTATTTCTTTTGTTAAGACAGTGCAAGGATGCCATCACTAATAATGTCAGTAAGCTCTTTTAAGCGGCAAATTAGAGTCATGAAACGAGAGTTGTCGTCCAAGACGCCCATTGAAGTAAACATGAATTCCACTGTGCTGAACAAAAGTGCTGATTGTTCCGGGCAGAATGGTGGCAGCTTGGAGTGTGTTCCGAGTCTCTGAATTGGATATGACCCAGTTATGGTTGCATTCATGCTGTCATGTGAAACACTATAAGCAGTGAAGTACACCCATAGCACGTTTGCAGATTCAGACAGTGTATTCAGGTAGTATGAGCCTATGCATTCCACCATACATAGCAATCGTATTTGCAGATAGCGTTCATGATGTGATTAACGCAGTTGGCACAGGAGTCATGTTGCTGCTCATACTCAGTCCGACTTGTCCAACTGGATCGTGAGCTGATGCACTTGGTGTCAAATCCTGTTCAAAGTCCAACAGTAGATCATTCAGTGCAGTCACTGTCGTGGCGTGTCAGTGCATATGTTTTTTTGTGAAGCAACACCTGTAATCGTATTTAGTTGGTATTTGAGCAATGGTTGACTGTTATTAATGCTGATAACCACGATGATACACATTGCTCGCGTTAATACCTGAGGCACTGTCTTCAGTGGGTGGTGATGTGGTGCAACATTTGGAAGATGCCTGCATTGTTACCGTGTATAATCATGGTACAGAAAGAAATGTCAGTGTTGAGAGGTTTTCCTTGTAGTTGCAGGTCACCAGTGAGGTAACTATGCCTAATGAGTGCAGGAAACGGACTGATAACAAAGGCAACATGATAGTGTGACAGTAATACTTTATTTATACGTACATCATGCAACATATTCACACAGTTTCTAAACTGAACTTCCCAGTCTTTCCGTCACACAGATGTGCCACTCCACTGGTCGAGTTCTCTGGTCACTGATGTTGCCAGTGTTGGTGCCCCACAAGTGTATGAACTGGCCCAGCTTGTGGGACACATATTTTGAAAACAGATTATGTGAAATGTAAAGTGGTAAAGTGAATGAATTTGACAGACTTGTGGGACATATACAAAGGGGTCCAGAAAAATGTAGACACTCTTTGGTAGTCAAAATGACATACCGTTACAGTTCTTACACAGGGAGAAGGGTATTTCATGTGTTCAAAGCACCCAAACACCGTCGATGCCGTTGAACTGTTGACCAAACTACAGCTGTCAGTGATGCCAGTGTGATAACCTCACAGGACACCTTGATAATTTCTAGCTGGCTACTATTGATAAGCTTCATTTTTCAAGGTCTCCCATAGGTAGATGTCAAGACGTGTAAGGTCTGGAGACTGTAGTGGGTACTCAACAGCTCGTCTTTGACCTATCCGTCAGTCAGGTAGATTTTCATCCTAGTAAGCTCTGACATCTCTGAGGTAGTGTGGTGGTACGCCGTCTTGGTGTACGTAAAATCTTTCATTTCCAAACACCTCTCAGATGGCAGCTAAAACCGATGATTGCAGCATATGAGGATACACCTCATCAGTTACGGTAACTTTAAAAAGAATGGGCCAATCAGACCATGCAGCAACAGTCCACACCACGCACTAACACCCATAGATTAACATGTTTGTTCACGTAAATGTGAGGATTTTCAGAAGTCCAGAGCGTGCAGTAGTAGCAGTTTACAGTATGGTACTGTTCAGTTTGAAACGCACATCGTCAGACCAAATAACCATCCCTGCAAATCGTTCATCCTTACGAAACATGCCTTCAGACCAGTAGCAGTACTCCATCCTTCGATACAGGTCGTTCCCAGCGATCTTGGAATGTACACTTTCCACTTTGCAGCTTTCAGAATTTGTTGTATGCTTGATAGGCTTATCCCACTTTCACGTACACCCTGGTCCACAACTTTTTGAGGTAACCTAGTAAAATGTTACAACATAGTAGCTCTGGGAGCTGAACGTGAAGATTTGGTTGGCCAGACCTTTCCTTATGCACATCCTGAACAGTGCCGTCGGCGTCAAATTTATCTCAAATACTATAAATTGATGTACATTTTGGTGGCTGAGTTCTGTGCTCATCATGTCATTGCCGTTGTAGCTCCACCATGTTTTCGTACTTCCAGTACCACTTCAATATGGACTTGGGTAAACGACAATCTTACTTCATTCACTGCTGCACAGTTATCTGCTGGGAAATGCGCCCCAAGATCTGTTGAGAAAACAATGGACTACGCTACCGCGCAAAATTGTAACAATATGTCATTTTAGAATGTCAAATCAAAACATCTTTCAGCCGTCTAAGTTTCCAAAGCGGTGTTATTTTATTGAGCAGTCAGTTTTGGCGATACATTAGTTATCTTCAGGCCCCCTAACTGATGTGTAGGAAGAGGGCTTAGTATATAGCCAAAACTGATTGCTCAATAAAATAACAATTTGGAAACTTAGACAGGTGAAAGTTGTTTTGATTTGACATTCTGTACTGAGCAGTCGAGGTCCCACAACCAAGGGTATAAAATTGGGCATACAGAGATATGTGGTTTTGTTCCAAAGGTATTAACTATCAAAAAGTGTCTACTCGTACACTTTTCTGGGCCCCTCTATATTTTGAAGAAAAAATTACACTGATTTGTTAAGCGTAATATACAGTTTTGATTTTGAAGAAAAAATTACACTGATTTGTTAAGCGTAATATACAGTTTTGATGAAAAAAGTATTATCTATAAATCTACTTTGTTAGACTCTAGTCACGCATCTTCTTTCTTTCTTTCTCTGTCAACCATACCATATAATTATATATGATATCAGATGCAACTCCCCCCATGCACCATGGACCTTGCCGTTGGTGGGGAGGCTTGCATGCCTCAGCAATACAGATAGCCGTACCGTAGGTACAACCACAACGGAGGGGTATCTGTTGAGAGGCCAGACAAACGTGTGGTTCCTGAAGAGGGGCAGCAGCCTTTTCAGTAGTTGCAAGGGCAACAGTCTGGATGATTGACTGATCTGGCCTTGTAACAATAACCAAAACGGCCTTGCTGTGCTGGTACTGCGAACGGCTGAAAGCAAGGGGAAACTACGGCCGTAATTTTTCCCGAGGGCATGCAGCTTTACTGTATGATTAAATGATGATGGCGTCCTCTTGGGTAAAATATTCCGGAGGTAAAATAGTCTCCCATTTGGATCTCCGGGCGGGGACTACTCAAGAGGATGTCGTTATCAGGAGAAAGAAAACTGGCGTTCTACGGATCGGAGCGTGGAATGCCAGGTCCCTTAATCGGGCAGGTAGGTTAGAAAATTTGAAAAGGGAAATGGATAGGTTAAAGTTAGATATAGTGGGAATTAGTGAAGTTCGGTGGCAGGAGGAACAAGACTTCTGGTCAGGTGACTACAGGGTTATAAACACAAAGTCAAATAGGGGTAATGCAGGAGTAGGTTTAATAATGAATAGGAAAATAGGAACGCGGGTAAGCTACTACAAACAGCTTAGTGAACGCATTATTGTGGCCAAGATAGATACGAAGCCCACACCTACTACAGTAGTACAAGTTTATATGCCAACTAGCTCTGCAGATGACGAAGACATTGAAGAAATGTATGATGAAATAAAAGAAATTATTCAGATAGTGAAGGGAGACGAAAATTTAATAGTCATGGGTGACTGGAATTCGAGTGTAGGAAAAGGGAGAGAAGGAAACGTAGTAGGAGAATATGGATTGGGGCTAAGAAATGAAAGAGGAAGCCGCCTGGTAGAATTTTGCACAGAGCACAACTTAATCATAGCTAACACTTGGTTTAAGAATCATGATAGAAGGTTGTATACATGGAAGAACCCTGGAGATGCTAAAAGGTATCAGATAGATTATATAATGGTAAGACAGAGATTTAGGAACCAGGTTTTAAATTGTAAGACATTTCCAGGGGCAGATGTGGACTCTGACCACAATCTATTGGTTATGACCTGTAGATTAAAACTGAAGAAACTGCAAAAAGGTGGGAATTTAAGGAGATGGGACCTGGATAAACTGAAAGAACCAGAGGTTGTACAGAGTTTCAGGGAGAGCATAAGGGACCAATTGACAGGAATGGGGGAAAGAAATACAGTAGAAGAAGAATGGGTAGCTTTGAGGGATGAAGTAGTGAAGGCAGCAGAGGATCAAGTAGGTAAAAAGACGAGGGCTAGTAGAAATCCTTGGGTAACAAAAGAAATATTGAATTTAATTGATGAAAGAAGAAAATATAAAAATGCAGTAAATGAAGCAGGCAAAAAGGAATACAAACGTCTCAAAAATGAGATCGACAGGAAGTGCAAAATGGCTAAGCAGGGGTGGCTAGAGGACAAATGTAAGGATGTAGAGGCTTATCTTACTAGGGGTAAGATAGATACTGCCTACAGGAAAATTAAAGAGACCTTTGGAGAAAAGATAACCACTTGTATGAACATCAAGAGCTCAGATGGAAACCCAATTCTAAGCAAAGAAGGGAAAGCAGAAAGGTGGAAGGAGTATATAGAGGGTCTATACAAGGGCGATGTACTTGAGGACAATATTATGGAAATGGAAGAGGATGTAGATGAAGATGAAATGGGAGATACGATACTGCGTGAAGAGTTTGACAGAGCACTGAAAGACCTGAGTCGAAACAAGGCCCCCGGAGTAGACAACATTCCATTGGAACTACTGACGGCCTTGGGAGAGCCAGTCCTGACAAAACTCGACCATCTGGTGAGCAAGATGTATTAAACAGGCGAAATACCCTCAGACTTCAAGAAGAATATAATAATTCCAATCCCAAAGAAAGCAGGTGTTGACAGATGTGAGAATTACCGAACAATCAGTTTAATAAGCCACAGTTGCAAAATACTAACACGAATTCTTTACAGGCGAATGGAAAAACTAGTAGAAGCCGACCTCGGGGAAGATCAGTTTGGATTCCGTAGAAACCCTGGAACACGTGAGGCAATACTGACCTTACGACTTATCTTAGAAGAAAGATTTAGGAAAGGCAAACCTACGTTTCTAGCATTTGTAGACTTAGAGAAAGCTTTTGACAATGTTGACTGGAATACTCTCTTTCAAATTCTAAAGGTGGCAGGGGTAAAATACAGGGAGCGAAAGGCTATTTACAATTTGTACAGAAACCAGATGGCAGTTATAAGAGTCGAGGGACATGAAAGGGAAGCAGTGGTTGGGAAGGGAGTAAGACAGGGTTGTAGCCTCTCCCCAATGTTATTCAATCTGTATATTGAGCAAGCAGTAAAGGAAACAAAAGAAAAATTCGGAGTAGGTATTAAAATCCATGGAGAAGAAATAAAAACTTTGAGGTTCGCCGATGACATTGTAATTCTGTCAGAGACAGCAAAGGACTTGGAAGAGCAGTTGAACGGAATGGATGGTGTCTTGAAGGGAGGATATAAGATGAACATCAACAAAAGCAAAACGAGGATAATGGAATGTAGTCGAATTAAGTCGGGTGATGCTGAGGGTATTAGACTAGGAAATGAGACACTTAAAGTAGTAAAGGAGTTTTGCTATTTGGGGAGCAAAATAACTGATGATGGTCGAAGTACAGAGGATATAAAATGTAGACTGGCAATGGCAAGGAAAGCGTTTCTGAAGAAGAGAAATTTGTTAACATCGAGTATAGATCTAAGTGTCAGGAAGTCATTTCTGAAAGTATTTGTATGGAGTGTAGCCATGTATGGAAGTGAAACATGGACGGTAAATAGTTTAGACAAGAAGAGAATAGAAGCTTTCGAAATGTGGTGCTACAGAAGAATGCTGAAGATTAGATGGGTAGATCACATAACTAATGAGGAGGTACTGAATAGGATTGGGGAGAAGAGAAGTTTGTGGCACAACTTGACCAGAAGAAGGGATCGGTTGGTAGGACATGTTCTGATACATCAAGGGATCACCAATTTAGTATTGGAAGGCAGCGTGGAGGGTAAAAATCGTAGAGGGAGACCAAGAGATGAATACACGAAGCAGATTCAGAAGGATGTAGGTTGCAGTAGGTACTGGGAGATGAAGAAGCTTGCACAGGATAGAGTAGCATGGAGAGCTGCATCAAACCAGTCTCAGGACTGAAGACCACAACAACAACATCAGATGTAAGTTACATCTGCGTGGTATGCGACTTTTCGTACAAGATTGAATGCATTTACACTTCATTAACAGTGTTCAATTTTACAATGGGCAGGAACATCTGCATTGCACTTGTCTTTTCTATAAGAAGAGAAATACTTGCACTTCATTTAAAGTGTTGTTGGGTTGATATGATTGCCAAGAACCTTCCACACCTGTCGCCAGACAGTTGCTAGGTACAGTTCAGTAGTGCTTTTAGTGCCAGAGGAGTCAGACTTGACTGCTAACATGCAGCTGGCTGGTGGCAGCAGCAGTGCAGTCCGATGTCACTCTCTTTGACATGCAGTCCCATAGTTGATCACATGTGACTGGGCATTAGGGCAGTGGGGTCAGTGGCTCTCCCTCGTGCAGCATTTGTTTAACTGAAGATGCAATTCCTATCCTATACCAGCAATATGGCAATTTTTGAAACAGTGCACAGTTTTAAACTTAGGTCGTGTGGAGTGTGGAAATAGTTTAGATGTCATTTTAAACTGGACTGTTTGAATTTTAAACTTAGATCAAGTAGTATGTTACAACAGGGGAAAACTTATTGATTATCATGAATTCTGCACTTAGAACAAATGATCTGGAAACCATATAGACCTTCCTTGTATGCCCAGGTCACCATTTTGGAGTCTGACATCACAGAGGCTCTCCTAGAATGCACACGTCGCCATCTTGGATCGTCGTCTTGGATCGTATATGGCACTTTAGATCTCCCTAAGATCAGCAGTCTTTGATTTTATACTTAGGACAATTGCTCATTTTGGATTTTTTGAATCTCCCCCCTTGTATACATAGGGGAATTGTGCTATTATGAATTTCCCTCCATCTTTTACAAATGTCAACTAGCCTCTGTTGTCAAAGCAGTACTGGAGGGGATATTTGGCAACAATGCAAGATGTCATCGATGACATCACTATACATAAGGAGATTGGTGGACATATATAATACTTCAGACTATCTCAGAATGCAGTCAGTCAGATACCCTACTTTAGGTGTCATTATTTATTAACTAACAGGCTATTTAAAGGCAAATAGTCCCATAATATGGTCCCAGAGGCAAAGAGAACGAAATTACCTCTGCAAGGAGAGATATCGCAAGTAGTCAGAAGTAACCTCTGGTTCAGTTGAGAGAGAAAGCTGGGGCACAGATGCTTGTCCTCGAGTGGGCGTGATTTGGCGAGGGTGGAAAAGGCACAGAGCTGTTTCCCTTGTGGCGAGAAACATCCTTCAGGCGCCATACATGGTGGGTCTTCAACAGGCACACCCTAGCCCTTTATTAAGTACCGCTCACTGGCATGTCAGACTGGAGGATCGATCTGCAGCACTGAACATCCTCCCAATGAATACATATCCCATGTGTGTTAGATGTAGATTCGGAGCACTTCCTGTAGCAGATTCGGAACTTCCAAATTGGCCGGAAGACTTCAAGGTGAACTTTGATGTAGTTTCCCTCTTTAAGGGTACTTCTAATAGGCTATCTCAACCTCATAGGAGAGAAGTTCGCGCCATCACTAACGAAACTCTTTGAATTCGTTCTCTCGTCAACTTAGTTCCTGTTTGACGGAAATTACTACAGACAAACCCACAGGGCAGTGATGAACTGACCACCTTCACCAGATTTTAAATTTTTTAAAATAGGGTGGAGCCCCTCCACGCCCACATTGGCATGATGGCCAACACAAAACAAATGGTCTACTGCCACCTCTGCATAAAGGTTAGTGTTCACTAAGCGAGGCCTTTGCGGGATGTGGGTACTGTGATGTTTGTGTACATCTGGTTATGATTAATCGTTAATACTCGCTCATCTGGAGATAGATTATGCAGAAAATTGAGTGAAGGGTGGCTGTTTGAAGGGCAAAGGGCAAAATGTGCAAAGGCAGTAGCGGACTGATTGCTCTCTGTGAAAGATCATGCAAGCGTTAGGTAAGTTAGTAGCGGGTATCGTGCAGGAAGATAACTTTGATGCTGCAACGCATTGTCATTTGGCAGCTGCAGCTGGGTACTGGCATTGTCTTCTCGGCCAGCATCAGCAGACATGTAACAGTTGAGTTCATCATTGGCTGGTGTCCGATAGATCATATACTTGATGCACAGTGTATGGTAGTGTAGATCGTATGTTTGTGTATTAGTGTGCGAGTTTATTGGCTTTCCTGCTGTTGCCTATTGGTGGGCTATGATGGCAGCTTGCATGTCCAGTCAATATTGCTCATGTGCAGGGGCTCGTCCATGTTTTCGCTTGTGTGTTATCTCGTCATAGGTGGTTAAGCCCTAGCTAACAGTGTCCTTGGTCCCTTATGCTTCCACCTATAGTTGTGATCACAGTTCTCCAGAATAAGAATTAAAGGATTGTTTGAGTGTCTCGCGTTCCTGTATAAATGTGTAGCGAGTTTTTTAATACTTCCTTGAGAGTTTCAAGGCGGTATTGAGTGGGAAGATCCATAGCGCGGGTCTAATGTGGAGCGTTGCTAATGGCATGTAGCACTTTATTCTGTATGGTCTACAGACGTGTAGGAGCCGCATACTCCCAGATGGGAGCTGCATACATCATCAGAAATCTGATTAGTGTCATGTATTTTGTAGTAGGCATTTCTGTCACCAAATTTAACAGAAACTCCAAATGTAGAAGGAACAGGTAGAAGGCACCGTATTAAGACTTGTCCGACCTTTACAATTGATTTATTGTTTCCAACTACAGTGCCGCATTCCCCTTGGTCTGTGTCACTGGGTACCGCAATGCTGAGGATACCACTTCGCTGACTACAAAACGGCTTGGCGTGGAATGGCTGCCTCAGTGATCCGTGTACGCACTGCTGAGTGTTGGCCTTGTACGGCCGCAGTGATATGATGGCATCAGGGATGCACTGACAGCCAACTCAGCAGATTTCATCCTGCGCTGCCTCAGTGCTGCCTGCTGACAACTGCAAGATGGCCCTCGCCATACATCCCTGTGGGCGTGGCTTGGGTCACGCCGACAAGAAGTGCCCGTGATCTGTCAGGTGAATCTGCGGCCCTCGCCCTGGATATCTCCAGTGCATGTTAGGAGCCAAGACGACTACCCACAGTAGCGACTCATGGAGTGGCCCACCGCTGGCTGGCTACAGACCCCACATCCGCCTCAGAGGGTCGAACCAGCGACCCGCCGTGGACTGGAACGCTGGCGCCCCATCTGCTGCTGCGTGTAGCCAGTGGTGTGATACACCCCATCATCCAGGAGAGCTGCCACACTTGAATGCTTTGTTAGTGAACTGGCACCTATTGATATGTGGCTGTGCACCTCTGTTTTGCTAAACACACCGCTCTCCATCACGTTCTCGTAACACTTATGTTGGCCAGTGGGCCGCTTCTGCCTGTGACTTGCGCCATGCAAACCATTGAAAGTACTTTTTCCGGCGGTTCTACGCCCCAGTGGCCTCTATTTTGCTTTGCAGCTTCTGGTGAGCGTAACTCACAGTAAACAGGCCCGTGCCTCGCTGTAACTTACGCACTGAGAAATATTGCACCAAAACTGACTTTTCCCATCCCAAACAGTAGTGCCACTACATATGAAAATACAATACCTAATTAATCTACGCAAGTAGTAGGGGAAGGTTCGCGCCAAGACATGCTGCATTATTGCCAAATTTATTCAAGATGGCAGTGATGACGTCATCCAAGATGGCGGCATGTAGACTTGGCAACAGCGCATGACGTCATCCAAGATGGCGGATTTTCTAGTTATTCAGTGGTTTAAAGGTGCTGTACTTAGAAAAAAAATTGGGTGTTCTTGTAGTCTATGAGTTTGGATAAGCTTGTAGAAAAAAAAGCGAACGGGCAAGGAAGAAGAAGAGAGAGTAACTCATTTGTGTTGAGGGGAAGCGATCGCCGAATTTGTGGAACAGTTCTGAGAGGGACTTCCATCCGTTGATGTAGAAGGGCTGATTACCGCTGAGTGTGGCATGTGTAGAAAGAAAGAGCAGGTTCACAGTGCTTCCTTAGGAAAGGAGAGAATTGGGGCATGTAGTGGGTATTGTAAAGTTAATGTGGCTTACATTGTGTAGGGTTTGTATATAATGGATTGTAAAGTTACTATTGCTTATGTTATGGGATGGGTAGAGAGGATGACCGTGTGTGTGTATGTGTGTGTGTGTGTGTGTGTGTGTGTGTGTGTGTGTGCGTGTGTGTTTGTGTAGATTGAGGGGGTTGTGGAGGTAATTCAACGATCTCTGTAAAAGTAAGCACAGGAAGCCTCAGAAAGAAAAGCAGGATGGTACTTCGATAATGGGTCCTTAGGAAATTAGGCCAGTAAATTCGATAAGAAGGAATAAGAGTGATTAATCTGTTGTGCTGGGATATAGGAGGGTTGAGAACCTTTGCGTATGTTGAGAGCTGGAAAGGTAGGAGGTGGGGAGCGCATTCAGTATTATTTTCGTGAACAAGTTCTGTTAGGGTAAGAATTTGAATTTACAAATAAGCTGAGAAAACACGAAAGCGAGCGTTTTTTTTTTTTGGGGGGGGGGGGCACTATACAATGGGAGAGGTTGACTGGACTCTTATTTTTTTTTTTTTTTAAATTTTCAGATGATCGTTTTAGATTGTGAGGGGAGAGAAGCGCTGGGATGTGTGCGGACGGTGTGTGTGTGAACTCGCTCTCGGCTATTCTGACAACAGACGTGAAGGTGGAGATGTGTCGCATATAGGCCGGACCGCACTGAGTTAGGACGGTGACAGACGACTCGCGTGGCCTGGCTTGGATAGTCATGTTCGGCGTGTAGGTGATATGAATTTCTCAGGTGTTAGATGTGAAAGCGGCTGTCATCAAGTCATGTTTGAGGGGTCGAACAGAGGCCTTCGAGCGAATTGAGAGCTGTCGGATGTGTGACTTAGTATGGGACAGGTTGATTGCGTGCGTCTGTTGAGTTATTTTGCTATGCGTTATTTGGACAGATTACGAGTACTGATGGTGTTTACAGTTATGTGTACTGCATTATTTAGGAGCAGTTTGATATTGTGCACTGAAATTAGGAGCTGTTTGCGTGTCTGCCGACTGTGCAACATGACACCAGGTATATCAGGGCGAGTGTTTTTTGTATGAGAGTGATAGGTATACTCGATGCGTAAATAAAATGTACGTTAAGTATTTGTGGGACGATATAGATTATGAGAGAGTTCGAGCTGGTTGTTATTTTTTCTACTTGGGGGGTTTGTTAGATCGAATGGCTGAGGCGAGTAGCTACGAGAGCGCGACGGATGTGATTGCAGCATATCTCCGTCTCTCAGCGGTTAACTAAAGATGGGGCGAGCAATGTTCTCGGATTAGGTACTGGGGTGGTGCTCTGACCATGTGCTAGACCGTGTGGATTGAACAACAGTATTAGGGTCATAGTTTAGCTAGAATATTTATACATCAGTATGTCCGACGCTAGTATAAAGGTCCAGACTGTGATGTGGGCGGTCTCGCGCTCGTGGTGTGTGCGAGAGGCATAGCAGACGATTTTGAGTCATCACAGGTGACTTAGGTTAGTGACTTCGTTTGCCACAATTTTCTTGTGTTTGGTAGCGAAACACGAACTGACCGTCAGAATTGAAGCTTGGCTTATTTGTATGGACAGAACGTGATATAAGTTAATGTGGGTTAGTACACGTTAGTAAACGGAAGCAAGCATTAGGACATGTTAGCCAACGAACATGGATCGGTAAAAAGAACGTGGTGGTCGGTAGGGACTTTAACTATTTCATTTCAAGTCCAGGTGGGTGTGGCAGTGGCAAAAATTGATTCCAAGTCTAGGTGGACATGGCAGTTTTCCGCATCAGAGAGGTTAATTAATTGATCAGATTAATTAAATAGTCATGTGGACTTTCTTACATTCACTTGCGGAGGTACTAAGCTAGGTGCGCGCGATGGCTGATGTGTACGGACGTGTGTTTTCACCAAGATCCTGGATTAGATAATCGAAGCATGTGGGCTGAATTATGAGAATCAGGTGATCAGTTAACTTAGTGAGAGCGTTGTTTGTCCGACAGAGCCACGTGGTCGATCGCGCGTTGTGACGATAGGAAGTTTCCAACTCGGTAGAAAAAAACATTCCAGTTCGAGCGTGTCGGTTCCTGTCTGTCGGTCTTGAATTGCAAAGTTTATGGGGATGAGGGACGTCCTTTGTGCTCCATCACATGTCCTGGTGGCGTGGTATGTGGCGTGAGGGTGGTTTGGACAAAGCAAGCGTGTCGGTTCCTGTCCGTCAGTGCTGGGAATTTGCGGACTTTAGGACCGATATAGCTTTTAGCGTGTCACGTGATAGAACTTTCCAAACATCTCGGGCGGTTATGTGAGGTAGGTATCGGCTGGTTCGAACCTGTTCAGAAAAATAAATTTGGGGTGGAATGTGTCCTTTGTCCAGCACGTGGTCGACAGGTTCCATCCTGTGCAGCGTTAAGTGCTCGCGGAAGCGGAAAGATGTATACGTAGCCGGACTCTGAGGCGAGCGCGGCTGACCGTTTGTGGCTGGACCCTGAGGCGCCGCTCGACGCCTACCTGGCGCGCTGGCCGGGGGCTGTGCGGGCACCGCTGGTCGCTTGACGTCAGCCGGCCAGGGAGCTGCCGATGGAGCGGGCTCAGCCGGCCGCGCTTACGTCAGCTGCGCTCTGGAGTTCGCTGTGTGAGCATGGAGAAGTCAGTTGGGACACACCTGCATGACCGTAATGCCTGAAATAAAGAGTCATTTTCCCACCTGGAGACTTAGGTTAGTACAAGTGGCGCGATTTTAATAATTTAGCGGTGGAAGCATACGTGACCGCGAAAATTCAAACTTGGTGGACGTAACCCAATTGGCTTTCTTGCCGCCATCTTAAATGACGTCAGGCGACGTCCTCGGGTGGCTGAGATGCGAACTAACACACAGTTGGACTCCAGACCTCCTAGCGAGCACGGTGGATGCTGCTGCGATCTCGAAGATGTGAGGTTGGAGAACTAGTGATGACCGTACTGTTTGAAATAAAGACCTCAGTCCATTTCCCACGAATTCACAGGAGTTGACTTAGATTAGTGGAAGTGCAGTTTATTACTATTATTTGACGAGATTTTGATAGCTTATGAGTGAAACAATAAGTGACTGCGAGAAAATTCAAACTTAGTACGATGAGGTGACCTATTTAATATGTGTGACCGATTATCGTGTTGGAATTTGAACTTGTGACCGATTTTTTGTTATGGTTGTAACGGAAATTGCTTTCTTGCCGCCAAAATCAGGCGTATTGAATAAATAATAATAAATGATTGAACTTGGCGCGACTTTCTATGTTAGTGGAGGTAGGCCAATGATAATAATAATAAATGATAGTAAATGAACATAAATAATAATAAATGATAATGAATGATAACAAATAATAATGAATAATAATAACAAAAAGTAAGGTTTTGCAGCCATTATCGTGTTGGAATTTGAATTTGGAGGGAATTTTCTAGTGGAGGCAGGTCAATAATAATAAATATTAATATATGATAATGAATGATAATAAATGATAATGAATGTTAATAAATGATAATCAATAATAATGAATAATAATAAAGACAAGTACGGCTTTTACATGCATTATCCTGTTGGAATTCAAACTTCCCGCCATTTTTTCTTCTGGAAGCTTAGGTTAGTGGACTTAGCCCAATTGGGTTATTTTCCCGCCGAAATTCAAAATTGCTGCCATTTTTTCTGGAGGTTAGGTTAGTGGACGTAGCACAATTGGCCTATTTTCCCGCCATAATCCGTCATCTTGGATGACGTCATGCTCTGTTGCCAAGTCTACATCCCGCCATCTTGGATTACGTCATCACCGCCAACTTGAATAAATTTGGCAACAATGCAGCGTGTCTTGGCGCGAACCTTGCCGTACTATGCAAAGCCAATGATACATAACAGGAAAAAAAAAACCACAAATACTCCCCTACTTTCTGGATTGCAAAGCATACAGCACTTCATGCTATACTCTATCTTCCTGGTTTTCTCTGCGCTGAACACATCTCTTCACTCTCTCTTTCTTACTCTTTCCTCCCTGTGACACGCCTGGAATCACATCCGGACAACCCTTAAATGGCCGTAACCGCCAAGTGTGTACTATCGTTGTTCTAGTTGGCAGCTGAAGCTTAACATTAACGGGAGATGTGGTTTCAAGTACTTGGCATGGCCGTTGATACCTCGTGACGATCTTCTTTGTTTTCTCTTTTGGCATATAGGGGCTGGATAACATTACCCATTTCCCTACTCTATACTGCGGCACACTTCCTTACCGCTTCACTGCGTCTTCCTGCCTTTCCAAAGCCTTCGTATTCGCCTTTGTACCCGTTTCAAAACATCCCGAATTGTTCTCGCGAACTGATGTACAGATTCACTGGTCCTTTCTTTCTGTAGACTGTAATTCTTGTCATACCGGTAGGTCATAACCTATGACTCCTACTTTTGCCACCTTCCTACTTAGCGCATCTGCACTACCGTGCTTTTTCCCAGGCTTGTGCACCACCTCGTAGTCGAATTCACTAAGCCTCACAGCCCACCTAGCGAGTCTAGTGGCCGGATCCTTCAACCTCAGCAACCAGTTCAACGCAGCATGATCTGTCACTACCTGAAATTTTCTCCCATATAAATAACATTTAAAATACACTCCTGGAAATGGAAAAAAGAACACATTGACACCGGTGTGTCAGACCCACCATACTTGCTCCGGACACTGCGAGAGGGCTGTACAAGCAAAGATCACACGCACGGCACAGCGGACACACCAGGAACCGCGGTGTTGGCCGTTGAATGGCGCTAGCTGCGCAGCATTTGTGCACCGCCGCCGTCAGTGTCAGCCAGTTTGCCGTGGCATACGGAGCTCCATCACAGTCTTTAACACTGGTAGCATGCCGCGACAGCGTGGACGTGAACCGTATGTGCAGTTGACGGACTTTGAGCGAGGGCGTATAGTGGGCATGCGGGAGGCCGGGTGGACGTACCGCCGAATTGCTCAACACGTGGGGCGTGAGGTCTCCACAGTACATCGATGTTGTCGCCAGTGGTCGGCGGAAGGTGCACGTGCCCGTCGACCTGGGACCGGACCGCAGCGACGCACGGATGCACGCCAAGACCGTAGGATCCTACGCAGTGCCGTAGGGGACCGCACCGCCACTTCCCAGCAAATTAGGGACACTGTTGCTCCTGGGGTATCGGCGAGGACCATTCGCAACCGTCTCCACGAAGCTGGGCTACGGTCCCGCACACCGTTAGGCCGTCTTCCGCTCACGCCCCAACATCGTGCAGCCCGCCTCCAGTGGTGTCGCGACAGGCGTGAATGGAGGGACGAATGGAGACGTGTCGTCTTCAGCGATGAGAGTCGCTTCTGCCTTGGTGCCAATGATGGTCGTATGCGTGTTTGGCGCCGTGCAGGTGAGCGCCACAATCAGGACTGCATACAACCGAGGCACACAGGGCCAACACCCGGCATCATGGTGTGGGGAGCGATCTCCTACACTGGCCGTACACCACTGGTGATCGTCGAGGGGACACTGAATAGTGCACGGTACATCCAAACCGTCATCGAACCCATCGTTCTACCATTCCTAGACCGGCAAGGGAACTTGCTGTTCCAACAGGACAATGCACGTCCGCATGTATCCCGTGCCACCCAACGTGCTCTAGAAGGTGTAAGTCAACTACCCTGGCCAGCAAGATCTCCGGATCTGTCCCCCATTGAGCATGTTTGGGACTGGATGAAGCGTCGTCTCACGCGGTCTGCACGTCCAGCACGAACGCTGGTCCAACTGAGGCGCCAGGTGGAAATGGCATGGCAAGCCGTTCCACAGGACTACATCCAGCATCTCTACGATCGTCTCCATGGGAGAATAGCAGCCTGCATTGCTGCGAAAGGTGGATATACACTTTACTAGTGCCGACATTGTGCATGCTCTGTTGCCTGTGTATATGTGCCTGTGGTTCTGTCAGTGTGATCATGTGATGTATCTGACCCCAGGAATGTGTCAATAAAGTTTCCCCTTCCTGGGACAATGAATTCACGGTGTTCTTATTTCAATTTCCACGAGTGTATGTGATTCCATAGATTACACTAAGCATCTCCCTCTCTATTTTTGAGTAATTCCTCTCTGCTGCATTCGACTGCCTAGACGCATAGGCTACATAACAGGATGTTCTTTCCCAACAATTTCCTGACTAAGAACACACCATAATGCTTGATTTGATGCACCGCTTGCTAGTATAAACTCCTTTTCAAAATCTGGAAACACAAGAACCGGACTTGATGTTAACACTTCTTTCAGTTTGGCAGACGCTTTCTGACACTCTTCTGTCCACTCAAATTTCACACCCTTCCGTTACAATCGCATCAATGGCTGTGCTAAGTCTGCAATAGAAATTGCAAATTCCGATGAATGACTGCACTTTTCTTAACTGTTATCGGTTCCCGAAAATCCCTTACAGCCTGTACCAACCTCGGATCTGTTCGCACACCGTCCTTACTTCTTCTAATGCAAAATTACACTTCTCCAGGCTCAACGTAAAACGAGGTGCTCTTAACCTCATAAAAACTTCCCTTAACCGCTGTCTATGATGCTCCATACTACTTGAAAACGCTATAATGTGATAAAAATAGACAAGACACTGCCGTGGTTTCAAATCTCTCAAGACACTGTCTAGCAACCCCTGAAACGTTGCCGGAGCGTTTTTCAAACCGAATGGCATTCTGATGTACTAGTAATGGCCTGCAGGAGAGGAGAACGCAGTTTTTAGACGATTCTCTGGAACCACCTGTAACTGACGATAACCACTTGTCGAATCTATCGTAGAAAAGTACTGGCACTGTCCTAAGTGATCCAAAGTCTCCGATATGTTTGGAGTGGGGTATGCATCCGTTACTGTCTTATGATTGAGGTATCGGTAGTCGCAACAGAACCTGTATTTCTTATTTCCATCCATAGATTTTTTTAGGCACAACGACAATGCCCACTCCCCAGCAACTATTACTATGCTCTATAATACTGTCCGCAAGCTGCTGATCAACGAAATCCTCCACAATCGGCTGCAAATACCTCGGTATTCTGTATGGTTTACTATAAACAGGTGCGTCGTTCCCTGTTGGTATCCTATGTTGAACTAATGGAGTTGCTGGCAACGGTCCTTGCGGGGAAAAAAACCTTAAATTCCCACAATAATTCTTCCATATGCTCTCTTTCTCCTCCTTACAAATGCTTAATTTTGTCATGCAATGCAGTTCTATCGGCAGTCAGTGGTTGATCGCTACGCCTACCTCTCGAACACCAGTCTTCGTCATCAGGTACATCCAAATTTGCTACTAATACTCCTTTTCTCAAATTCGCGTCTACAGTGCTAAAATTATCCATGTTCACGGGAACTACTCGCCCGTCGTTCCCCTCTTGTACGCGTACAAAACTGCGTTTCACAAAACAACCCAATGGACCTAAAACGTCATTATCCTACAATGGTTCAATAACACATACTGTACCCACAGGTAGATTCGACTCCACACCTACCCAAAGCGACTTTTTGGTGCCACCAGACACACACTCAAGTGAATTAAGCCTTAATGCTACTGTACACGGTTCAATTGGTTTGTTCATTACGTTGAACGCCCCTCGCGACAGCTCTGCACTGACAACAGTTTCCCCTATTTGAAATAACATCCCACCAAGTTCCATAGTTCGTTGTGCAAGGTCAATTTTGGCATTATGTTGATGCAAGAAATCTACTCCTAGGATCTTGTCGTAGCCCTCGCTTACCCATGGTGCTACCTCCATTTATGCATCAAATCGGATTTCCCTTTGCGAAAGTCAACTGTCACTGACCCCAACGGTGTGACCTCCTTATTCTCCACTCCACGCAGCCTATAACGTAGTGAGTCTAACTTCTTTCGCTCTATTAAACTTTTAGTAGCCACTGACACTTGCGCCCCTGTGTCCAACCAAATCTTAAACGTTTTAGTTCCTATGGATCCTACCACTGAACATTCCACCTCTGCATACGTATTTGTAGCATTGAAATTAAACGGGAGCTGCCTTAGGTGGGTTTGAGCCCCCTCTGCCATTTAACGATTGTGCACCCCTGCTAACTCCACTTTTCCATCCTCCACACTCCTGATTTCCATCCCTTCCTCCATTCCTCGGTGACTGGGTGCATTGCCTCAGCTCGTGTCCCATATGACCACAATTATAAGATTTTATACCCGCTGTAAACACTGCTTGTCTATCGCGTACCCCTGTTGCCACGTCTATTTCCTCATATCGGATTGCCAGCTGAATGGTCGAATACAAACCTTTCGGAGTCCCTTCACGCACTTTCCACGACGTATGCGCCAGTAACCCTCTCAAAAATACATCAAGGGCCCTTTGCTCGGCGTCCTGCAACAGAACACCATTCGCTTCATCGCTCAGACCCAACTCGTAAGTGTACGCGATAATTTCTCTTATTCTATCTGCAAATTTCTCTCCCCCTGTCTCTTCGTCATTGTACAGAAATCTACTCCTAGGATCATGTGGCCCTCGCTTACCCATTGTACTCAACCTCTCCCTAAAGTACTGAGCGCTATTCTGTTCCTTGTACCTTTATAAAAGCTCCTCCTCAACTGCTTAAACTGTCCTGCCTTCCTTGAGGCCTCAGAACACCTTACATATATCTTCGCTTCACCCATTAATCTAATCTTGGCTACATGTAACAACTGTTCATCCGGCCAACCATTCATCACAGCTGAAGTTTCCAAGTCCTCCGCAAACGAACGCACATCCTCAGATGCCTTGCCAGAAAACGAAATAATGAAACTCATGGCGGCTGGAACCATCTCCTGCTGCAGCACCCTAGGCAAAAACGACTGATCCGGTGCGGTTTCCCGCTCACTTTTAGATGTTAATTCACTTCTCAGCTGCGTATTGTCTGCTGTCAATTTTCTACCTTTTCCAATAAAATCAGCACTGCTTCTGGTTCCGACACACTTCACGTTCCTGACTCTGCCATTGTGTCACTTTCGTTTCCTGTTCATCCCGAAACAATGACGTTAAAGCCCACCACCTGCATTACAGTCACAAGATGTGGTGAGTTTTGGCCAGTTTTCTTTTGAGTGTTGGACTTTTCTCTTTTTTGTGTTTTTCAGTATGGTTCATGGCAGGCCATTACAGCTGTTTTGCGTGGGCATGGTATTTTTTGTTGTCAGAGTAAGTGTTAGTGTATTTGGGACAGTAAGATTTTTTTCCTGGCTTTTAATTACCTTTGTATTGGTTTGAGTATGATGTTACTAAGTATGATGATACTGAGGTGTAGCGGGAAGATGTTGAAGGCACCGTATTAAGACTCGTCTTAGCTATCTAAGTGATTATTGTTTCCAACTACAGTGCCATGTTCCCCTCGGTCTGAGTCACTGGTTCCCACAATGCTGAGGACACCACTTCGCTGACTGCGGAATGGCTTGGCGTGGAACGGCTGCCTCAATGACCCATACGTGCACCGCTGTGTGTCGGCCTTGTATGGCCGCAGAGTATTGGCAGCATCAGGGCTGTGCCGGCAGCTGATTCAGCAGCCTTCATCTTGCGGTGCCACAGAGCTGCCTGCTGACAACTGCAAGGTGGCCCGCGCCATGCATCCCTGCCAGTGTGGCTTGGGTTGCACCGACAACAAGTGCCTGTGATCTGGCAGCTGAATCTGTGGCCCTTGCACTGGATGTCTCCAGTGCCTGTTGGGAGCCAAGACAACTGCCTGCAGTAGTGGCCCATGGAGTGGCCCACTGCTGGCTGGCTACAGACCCCGCGTTGGCCTCTGAGCATCGAACCAGCGACCGGCCAAGGACTGGAACGCTGGCGCCCCATCTGCTGCTTCGTGTAGCCAGTGGTGTGATATGCCCCACCACCCAGGAGAGATGTCACACTTGAATGCTTTGTTAGTGAACTGTCACCTATTTATACAGGCTGTTACAAAAAGGTACGGCCAAACTTTCAGGAAACATTCCTCACACACAAATAAAGAAAAGATGTTACATGGAGATGTGTCTGGAAACGCTTAATTTCCATATTAGAACTGATTTTAGTTTCGTCAGTACGTACGCTCAATGGAGCACGTTATCATACGGGATACTCTACTTGTGCTGCTAGAATATGTGCCTTTACAAGTACGACACAACAAGTAGTTCAAGCACGATGGAGCTCCTGCTCATTTCAGTCGAAGTGGTCGTACGCTTTTCAACAACAGATTCGGTGACTGATGGATTGCTACAGGCGGACCAATGCCGTGGCCTCCACGCTCTCCTGACCTCAACCCTCTTGACCTTCATTTATGGGGGCGTTTGAAAGCTCTTGTCTACGCAACCCTGGTACCAAATGTAGAGACTCTTCGTGCTCGTATTGTGGATGGCTGTGATACAATACGCCATTCTCCAGGGCTGCATCAGCGCATCAGGGATTCCATGCGACGGAGGGTGGTTGCATGTATCCTCGCTAAAGGAGGACGTTTTGAACATTACCTGTAACAAAGTGTTTGAAGTCACGCTGGTACGTTCTGTTGCTGTGTGTTTCCATTCCATGATTAATGTGATTTGAAGAGAAGTAATAAAATGAGCTCTAACATGGAAAGTAAGTGTTCCGGACACATGTCCACATAACATATTTTCTTTCTTTGTGTGTGAGGAATGTTTCCTGAAAGTTTGGCCGTACCTTTTTGTAACACCCTATATGTGGCTGTGTACCTCTGTTTTGCTAAACGCGCCGCCTCGCCTCACGTACTCATAACGCTTAGATTGGCCAGTAGCCCCCTTCTACCTTTGACTTGCGCCATGCAAACTGCTGCGTGTATTTTTTACGGCAGTTCTACGCCCCTGTGGCCTCTATTTTACTTTGCAACTTCTGGTGAGCATAACTCACTGTAAACAGGCTTGCGCCTGGCTGTAAATTGCGTGCTCAGAAATATTGCACCAAAACTGAGTTTTCCTATCCCAAATGGTAGTGGTGCTACAATATGGACCTCAATAACCTCCTGTTTAGCGTACTTTCCCTGTTGAGAATAGGATAGAGTTGTTTGAGCCTCATGTGCACACTGTTGTCAAAGTATTTTATGTGGTCTTTCTATGTAAGTCTCTGGTCCAGCCTGACATCAAGGTATCTAACTTTCTTTCGGAAACGTATTGGGGGTGTATGTGGTGTTGCCTTTCTACAGTGTTGATGTTTGCGATGTTTGCCCAATAGTTTCAGTCTACTTGTGAACCATAGAGCTTCACAGTTGTCGACATTTACTTTAATGTACCATCATTCAAACCAAGGCTTGGCAGTTCTGAGTGCTGTCTATAATCGTGAATTTATGTTCAACCATTTCCAATCTTGTGCAAAGTTGGCTGTCTCATTCGCATAGATAGCTAATGCAGTGTTTTGTGTTCCAGGGAGATCATTAACGTAGAGGCTGAACAGTATGGGCCACAATATGTTACCTTGGCGTACTGAGACTTGAATACCATGTCGTGTCGACTGTTTGCTCTGCACATCAGTGTTGAAACATCTGTTGGTGAGATATGAGTGTATGAGACGTTCAAGTCGTTCAGGGAAACCAGCATTGCTTAATTTGCATATGAGGCCATTGTGCCAGAGATGGCCAAAATCTTTTGCGATGTCCAGGAACATAACCCCTGTGTCTTTGTTCATGTTGTAGCCATGTGTTATGTATTCAACTATGCAGAGGAATTGTTGCGTTGTTGAGTAGTGATTCCTAAAGCCGAACTGCTCCAATCTTAGGGTGTCATTGGTGATGCAGTGCCTAGTGATGCATTGTAGTATTACCTTCTTGGCAACATTGCCGAGTGAGCTCAACAGACTGAAGCGGCGGTAATTTTATGGGAGGGCATGATCTTTCCCTGGCTTCCTGAGCATCAGGACCTTAGCCGCCTTCCAAAAGTCAGCTAAATGTTGGTGTTGTACAATGGCGTTTGTTACGTGTGTAAGGTATTCCACAGCTCTATCTATGACCTGGAGGACAGTGTTTTGAATGGCATCGTGACTGTTGTAACCGTGACAGAAACAGTCATGGGGCTGCTGCTAACGAAAATGCAGCAGGACCGAATGGGAGAAGCCCGCGAACAAACAAGATGGACGAACGAGAATGGAAGGACAAGCATGACGACAGACAACCGAGCAAGACCCCAAGATCAACAACAAATTATTAAGCAATGAGGTCACAAGAGATAACCCCATGAAATGAAAACAACATCCACTCGTAAACAAGAAGTAAGCACATGCTACATAAACATGATGTCTGTAAGAGAGATATCAACCGACTCAACGCCAATACCAGACTGCCTCACTGAGTGAAAGGCAGTCGCCTAAACACACAACAGAGTATGTCGCTATTGGCCGCTGGGACCACGTGCTCCACAGTGGCACCCTCACGTTAGACTCGGGGCCAGGAACGCGCACAGCCACGGCTTATGGCGCGACTGCTGCAGAGACCTTCAAGTGGTCATCGGGTTCCATGTCATCTGGCGCAGATTCGAAACCCAAGGCACTCGGTACCATAGTGACCAGGAGCTTTCCTAGCACTGGTGTATTTGATAGCCCATCTGATGTCATTTGTGCTAGTACATCTGATCTCGTTGTGTGTGGGCTGGGCTACAAGTAGTGTAACCCTTGGGCGTTTCAAGTGTGAAACTTGGTCTGATGGAACCAAAATCGACATGAAAGACGCTGAACGTGTTGTGGCCGTAAGCTCTGTCTTCTCCTTTGCAGAGTTTTTAGGCGTCTGGGCCTTGCAGAGTAGGAATGTAGTGTTTCTCCCTGGTGAAGTATCTGGCTAGCCTCCACCCGCCAGGACTTGTGGCATTTAGCCCTGCAAGTTTTTGCCCCCACTGTTCGTTTCTAATTGTTTGTATTTTCTCCCATATTAGTCCCTGGAGTCTGTTAACGTGCAGGTTATAGAATGAACACCTGGTATGCTGCCAGTATCTCTTGAGGCGGTTCCTCATTGAGATAAAGCC